>NC_030434.2:12506437-12786437 GCF_001660625.3 Ictalurus punctatus | reverse complement strand
TATATATATATATATATATATATATATATAGTGCATCCAATATGAGACTACTGTATATCCATTCAGACAATATGTACTAACTCAATTGAGGGGTCATCACTGTTAGCCTTTGTTGGACATTTTGGTCAAAATACGATTTTACCATTGACCATTATCATGTTCAAAGTAGTCAGCATACTGAGGATCTTGGGAGCCATGTGTAACAATGAGAACAATTAAAAATAATAGTAAGCTAACAAGCTAATCAATGTCCTATCTCGTTACTTGGATGAAAACAAGGAGACTGGAAAGTTTCAGTGTCTATTCACACACTACACCATGTACTACATTAATCCATCTTAGCCCTCCTCCCATGAGGGCTGAAAAGCACATTTCATCATGTTCAGGGTGCTGAGCTATGAGCTAGTAGCTGTCTTGATATGACAAACAGACTGTTTGTCTGGCCCACTTTCATGCTGCACTGCCTTTCTATGGCTGGCTTCAGAACTTCATACTGCTTTATTTTAAAACCAGTATTTAAAAATATCATAGAAGACATGTGTGATAGATGTTTGCATAGTGCCTTTGTTTGAGAATTTAGTAATTTTAATGCTTTGTTTTTATTGATTACATATGAGATATAAACTTGGAGACATGTGTATTGCATTAGACAGTTTGAATACAAACACACAAAAAATGGGGTTTAATTGTGTAAATGTTTGTCAGTGGGGTGTTACTGTACAGTATGTATTGTTCTACTTATAGTTAGCAGAAGAACATAATTGTTGGTCCTTAGTGTTGGACCATAGGGCCACTGTTGTACCTTTGAGGGTACCTTTAAATTTTGCATTGTTTACTGCAGATAGGTAAGGCAAAAGTGTGTCAGATTTTTACGGTAGCAGTAGACGGGGCTATTGAGAACAGTAGTGCATTTTTACGTTTGCAACTAGAAAAGTAATGTACCATTTCCCTAAACAGACAGTGTGATGCACAGCTTCGCCTTGCTTGCTGTACTTGCTTGTCTTACTGTGCCAAAATGTATGTAGTAAATGAAATTGCCATTCTCAGAGTAGATTTAAAACCTTGCCCATTGATTTCTATATTTGGGATTCCTGATGCCTCAGTTCCATTAAGCTCTGTACAAAAAGATATTATCACTTTCACATTCCTAATATCAAGACGTTCCCTACTGTTGCATTGGAAGTCTGCTAAATATCCATCCATCTACCAATGGCTTAAGGACATGATGTTTTTGCTAAAACTCGAGAATTAAAATACACAATAAGGGGATGTACTGGCAAGTTTTTCTATAAATGGCAACACTTTATTTGATATTTTATGGAGTTACAGGCACTTCCCACTTGAATTTTTTGCCTGTTGTTGGATTTTATAATATATAAAGAACCAGATATAGATATTAGTTAGCCATGAATATCCAGGGTGCGGGGGTTGTTCAGTTAATTATAGTCTTTAATTTTGTTTTTCCTTTCTACACTCTCATTACAGTGCTTTTTTTTTGTTTATTTGTTTTTTATACATACAACAAAAAATCAACTGTGTTAATGAAGTTTTCCTCAGAAGCAGTGCTACAGGCATTGTATATGTCTGAAAGGATACAGCCAGTTGAAGAGAATGGGCTTCGCTCTCATAACTGAGCTGTTTACAGCTATTTATAAAACTCTGCATTAACACTGACACTCCTCCATTCCCATGAGCGCTACCAATTACTGTTCAAGGCTCCACGGACAGATACAATAAAGAAAAAGAAACAAAGGCATCTCTCCTTCTTGTAAACAGAGTAAGAAATACATACTTTGATCATCTATCTCTATGGCCTTTTTCCTTTAATTTTCACCTGCTTCTGACAGCACAGGAACTCGCATGTTAACACATCCAGTAATGAGTTCGGCCTGGACTGAAATCCTTGGGAGGTTAGTGACTGGATGTAGGTGGTTTGTCTCTACTAGTTGGACTTACAAGGATGCTACTTATTTTATTTGATTTTATTTGTGTGTGTGTGTGTGTGTGTGTGTGTGTGTGTGTGTGTGTGTGTGTGTGTGTGTGTGTGTGTGCGTTTATCGCCTGTGATGGTGACAAAGAAATTACGAGAAGCAATAGGAAAAGCATATATCTTGATTTGTGGGATCATTTAGGGAAAGCTGTTTGTAGTCATGGGACTTGAGGGAGCATGTAGAGTCTCTGAGAATGTTTTCAATTACTCCTCAGTGCTATCTGTGTATGTGTCTGTGCCTCCTGGGGTAAACACTACTAACACAGATGCACAGGAGCGATGTTTCAGAATCGGCACGGAGCTTGAAGACTGGATAATGATTTACATATGTGCAAGAGGAGACAGGGGTTAAGTTGGGCGGACACACCATGTGCTCAGTTGTATAGATGGAGAGGATGGGCTGGGATGACAGTTCTTCTTGTAAAGTGGATGAATTATAATATGCTTAGCATAACTCTATCTAGAGTGGATGGATATGTTTAACAAAATCACTTCTCTAGGAAGTGTCTAGGCAGATGTATTACAGTAAGTAACTGGAATTAACACATTATAATATATTGTCTGAAAGAGTGTCTACTGTGAGCAGACATACTGAATCATCAACCTAAGTGAGTCCTTTTGTTAATTTGATATCGGCAGGTTGTTTGAATTCATGACACAGACAGGCTAACAGGCTGCCCTATATACTGTGTGTATACATACATACATACATACATACATACTGTGCAAAAGTCTTAGACACCCTATTTTCTTATTTTCTTTGTTATAGATATTTATTTTATGACTTCTACATTATGGAGTCGGTACAAAAACATTTTAGATTCCCAAATATTAGTTTTTCAGCACAAAATTACAGAAAAATGTCAAATGTAAAACAGAAAGCAGCATACTACGTAAGAGACACTTTTCAGACAATAAACATAATAAAGTTTGCTGGGTTTTGCTGCAAATATAAGAAGCAAATGTGACAGTCAAAGTCTCCAGAAGAACCGTGTCTGGTTCTGCAAGATGCTCAATAAAACTTACAGCGCATTTCCTTATAAAACTGCACTCATTGTACCAGAGACTACTATTTTATTGAACTTTTTTAAAGCAAAGGGTCGTCACACCAAATTTTGACTTTGTTTCATTTACTACTGTTTACTGCTCGTTATTTTTTAATGTAGAAACATTTCATTTCATTATTTTTGAAGGCATCTTTGCTGTACAGCATTTCTTTTCATGTGCCTAAGACTTTTGCACAGAACTGTATATTATATATATATATATATATATATATATATATATATAAAGTGTGTGTGTATATAAGCTAAGACTCAGTTGTGACCAGGTTTTAACTTTCTGGTTGTTTTCTGGTTGCTGTCTTGAGAAGTTGCTTCAGTATTTCTAGATAATCATCCTTCTTCATGATGCCATCTATTTTCTGAAGTGCACCAGTCTCTTTTACAGTAAAACACACACCACCAGCCCACAACATGTAGCTGCCACCCATAAGATTCAGAGGTGGGATGGTGTTCTTTGGTTTAAAAGCCTCACCCTTTTCCCTCCATACACAGCGCTGACTTTAAGGCCAACAGTTAAACTTTTCTTTCATCCAACCAGCAAACACTTCACCAAAATTCTGCGAGTAAGTTTTTAAGGTCATCATAAAATGTTGTTTTTGGCAAATATAGATACTTGGGTACCTGATGCCCCCAACTCCCTTGCTAGTTTCTTTGTTGTTGTCTTGGGGTTCAGTTGAACCTTTCATAATTGCTCTGAAGGAGCAACTGGACTTGTGGATTTCCACCATTTTTTTCTGATGTATTGGCTGAGCTGCTTGGATTCTCCCATGGTATCAATAGCAAAGGGGCACTGTATCTAAAAGTAGGCCCTTTAGATCAGCCAACTCCTACTCATAACAATTGGCCAATCAGAAGTTTCTGAAAGTAATTACATCAATTTGTGGAATCTTCCAAACTGTATAAAGGGACAGCTTTCACACACAACTAAAGAAACCAACAAGCCGTGGAAATTGTGTGTAAATGACATCTTTACAAATTGCAACTTTAAATTCTCTATGTGACAGATGGTAACAAATTAGTGATCTGAATTATTATCTGCTGCTCTAGTTGGGACTAAAAATGGACATGCTCTTGAAGTGAAAATACAATAATGTATTAGTGGGATGTGAAGAGCATCAAGAGTTATTCACTGCAATAAGTGACTCTCTGTCACTATTTGCCATCGATTTGTCTCAGTGGATGATTTAGTTTCTCCACAGGAGGTTTGAAAAGCCTCACTTTTGAACCAGTGCAAATGAAAGAATCATACAACCAAGGGAAACAAATAACACTGAGAAAAGCACAGTCACAAACAGAGCATCAAGAGATACATCTATATTTCTTTAACTCAATAAGCTACATCTACAGAGGTCAAAGATGAATCATCTTGTATGGCATCACCTTATATTTGCAAGGACATTACACAACAAAGAAACATAGACCCACAGTCAAGAGGGATACTCTCAAATTACCAGACAAACCTGGGCCATGACTGTAATAGATCACCATGGGAAACATTGTCAGTTAGATGTGGAATCATGTTGTTGTTTTTCATAAAGTCATTCTTGCAGGAAATTAGGAAAACCCACTTCAGCCACAATACCAAGGGCAGATAAATAAATAAATTTGTAAATAATGTATGGATGCATTTTTTATACGCACATAAAGAACAAACAGTTAGGATAACAGAACTCCGTACACTGTTTACAGATTAACAGAACTTCTCAAATGGAATGAATGATCTCAAATATTACTATTTAGCAGGTGGGGCACCTGCTGAGAAGCCTGCTAAAAGTGCTCTTGTTATAAATCTAACTCTATTCTACATGTGAAATAAGCTAGGTCTTAGGGACATCATCAGCTGTAGTTAGCTGTATGTTGGGAGACAGGGCTTGGACACTGCACACAATTTTAGTGTATAAGGCAAGCACAGGCTTTCTAGAGTTCAGATATAATGACATATGCCTTTGTCAGTGATAACAATATGAATTCCACCCCTAGTCAGTGGTAATTAAGCCATGTAAAATTGTGAAGGCAATGCCAAATACCATACTATACTTCTCAATTGTGGAATGATGTAACTTAGAGCAGGTTATGGCTGCTGAACTGATGTCAAGATGGTACTCTGAAATCAATGTGGGCTTTCTTGACAATTTTGATACTTTTAAGGGTAGGCCTGGCCTTTTAACTGAGGATTGTATCTATCCCACTCAGAAAGGTAATGTTATAATTTTCTGTAATATAATTCCCAATCTTATGGCAGGCCTAGTTAATTATTAACAATCCAGGTTAAATTGACCATCTGCTAGCTGCCTGGAGGCATCATCCAGGATTCACTCTACTGAGAGTGTATTTATTCCCTGAGTTCAACAAAAACATAGAAAATAAAGCTCACACAATGTATAATGATCACACTCGCAAGTGTCAGACTAAACTGGTAGTCTTCCAAACTGCCTGGAAGGAAAGCTTGCTCCACTGAAAGGCTCGTACTGCTGCTAGATCAGCGTATCTCTCCAATCAAATAGAAGATAAAAAAGTAGATTTTCCATGACAAAGTTATTGATAAAATTCACAGTATAAATGTGACAATCTGATACCCAAGCTATCCCGGAGCAAATAGAATCAATTAATCCAATCCAAGATAATGAATTAACCTCAAAATCATCAACTTTTATACTACATACATGCATGTGTGGCAGAGGGGGCATAGTTTAGTGGTGTTTGTGAATGGAGGGTGGAGTCTTGGAGAGAGGAGTGGGTGAAGTAATGAGTGACTGTTCACCTGTGTGTAATTAATGATGCACTATTTTTACCCTGTGTCTTATAGTGAGTAAGAGAATGCCAACTAGACAGAAGCAGTGGCAGAGGAAAAACAACTTCCCCAGACAGCATTCTCTTGTGTGCATGACTGTATGGTTTTTTTTTTAAGTAAATATTTCAGATTTAAAAAGGCCATGCTGAAAAGCAGAGTGGGAAATAACCCCAAATAAATCAAATCCACACTCTCACACCTGCCTCCTGAGTTCTTTTCCCAACCCTAGTTAAGATATTACAATATGATACTAGTTTTTAAAGAAAATACAACCAGGGGCTATCAAACCTCTGTTAAAAATGATAAACTCCTCCCACATGATAGACTATGTACCTAAATCTTTCACTCTTGTGGCTATCTATCCACTGACTAAGAAACCTGGCCTTGAATGTTTGTTTGCGCACCAATATCATACCCTTTATCTCCAAAATCCTACAAAAGCTTGTAGCTCAGCTGTTAAGCTGAAATATTATAGTCATGATTTAGACCTCACCACAGCATTATATCAGCACTGGTTAAAGTAGTAAATGACCCATTATTGGCCTATGATCAGGAATGTGTGTCCACTAGTTAATCTCAATTAAGCTTTTGATACCATAGATTACTATATTCTTTTAGATAGACTGGAACATTTTATTGTAGATAAGGGAACGGCTCTTGCTTGGCTCAGGTCTTTTCTGATGGCCATTATGTTTGTAAATGTTAATAGTGACTTTTCTATGCATTTAAAACAAACTTATTGTTCCGTAAGGTTCTCTTCTCGGGCCACTGTTTTAAGCATTCACTGCTGTGATATCACCTAAATAAAATGTAGGAATGCGTAAAGGGCATTAGACACTATATGCTGAGTAACGTCCTTCTGTTTAATTCCAACAAGACAGAAATTCCACTTTCAGACCTTTCACTTACATCATGTGCTGCAGTGAAAACCCTTGGTGTGATTATCGACTCCAGTCTCTCATTTAGAAGATTGAGTAGATAATATTACTATGATAACCTTTCTCAATGTCAGGAACATTGTTATACTATGAAATATGTCATTACATGATGCAGAAAAAAACAGTACATGCTTTTATTACCTCTAGGTTGGCCTTTTATAATTCATTGCTGTCTGAATGTTCTAGTGTGTGCATAAACAAGATTCAGTTGACTAGAACATAACAGCTAGTGTCCTTCCTAAAACCAGAAAGTTGCACATTTTATTCTAATTACATGCTCTCAATAAAGAGTGGAATATTTTCTTCCCACATTAACTTTTAGTCTATTGTATTCTGCCTCAATCAAAATGTGCAGATTCTTTAGACACTACAGCAGGGGGCAGAGCTTTTACAAATGGAATAGCCTTCCAATTAGTGCTCAGGACTCAGCCACAGTCTCAATCTTTAAGTCTAGGCTAAAACCCTGTTTGTTTCAACAGGCATTTTGTTAAATAGCTCTTCTCTTAGGTAAAGGTGCAAATCTAGGGGTACTTGGGCAGAGAGACTTTTGGTAAATTAGAATATGATGCCTGTGCCATAGCCTGACAGACTTTTACTGATATGGCTCTCGTCAAATTCAGGAGCTGCCTGATTCATTGTGTTGCTCTACTCCTGTTCTGCTTCACTGCTTCACGCTCATTCCAGGACTCCTATTAATAATATATTCACATTCTGTAAATTCTGTATCTCTTCAACACATGTAGTACTGTTCATCTTTAGTATATATAACTTAAAGCGCACCTATTACGGTTTTGAAGCGTGCCTAATTTTGTTTTAAAGGTCTCATACAAAAGATTTATATGCATTCAAGGTCAAAAAACACTTTAATGTACTCATAATTTAAATTATAACATTACTTTTTTCCCCAGTGTCACAAACGACTCGTTCAATGATCCGTTCTACCTTACAGGTGGGCTCCCATTGAGAGAGTTAGGAGCTTCTTTCTCCCAATTTCTCCCAAGAACCCGACATTGTTCTCTTTCACACACTTTTATGATGACACAAATGTAGTTGTATCTATCAGTATAGGAAGCTCAATATCTAGCTATCATGACACGTAAACTTACATTACCTGATGTTAAGTGCCTTAATACAACAATATTGACATCCAGTATTTCAATGTAAATTACACTGAATAGTTACAGTCTATAAACTATTTACTGTGGCCTCCACTAATATTGGCACCCTTGGTAAATATAAGCAAAAAAGGCTGTGAAAAATTGTCTTTATTTTTTAACCTTTTGATCTTTTGTTAAAAAAAAATCACAAAAATACTCTGCTCTCATGGATATCAAACAATTTCAAACAAAACACAGGTTTATCTAAAAAATCTTTGTTAAATACAGGTATGCAACAATACTTTGTGCTACCTCCCTTTGCCAGCTCTGACCCAAAACATTAAAGAGCCATATTTAACCATGGGCATGAGGTACTTTTCCATATGGCTACCTCTCTGTGTGCACCAAAACCACCTCTGGTGTTTATTACCAAAAAGCTCTATTTTGGTTTCATCTGACCATAGAACCCGATCCCATTTGAAGTTCCGGTAGTGTCTGGCACACTGAAGATGCTTGAGATTGTTTTTGGATGAGAGTAGAGGCTTTTTTCTTGAAACCCTTCCAAACAACTTGTGGTGATGTAGGTGACTTCGGATTGTAGTTTTGGAGATTTTCTGACCCCAAGATGCAACTAACTTCTGCAGTTCTCCAGCTGTGATCCTTCGAGATTTTTTGGCCATTCGAACCATCCTCTTCACAGTGCGTTGAGACGATATAGACACACGTCCAATTCAAGGTTGATTCATAACATTTCCAGTTGACTGGAACTTCTATAATGTCTGATGAGGTTGGAGAATACATGGCAAGGGATCTGAGACCATTCCTCCATACAGAATCTCTCCAGATCCTTCAAATGTTGAGGTCCACACTGGTGGACTCTCCTCTTCAGTTCACCACACAGGTTTTCGATGGGTTTCAGGTCAGGGGACTGGGATGGCCATGGCAGGACCTTGATTTTGTGGTCAGTAAACCATTTTTGTGTTGATTTTGATGTATGATTTGGATCATTGTCCTGCTGGAAGATCTAACCACGGCCCATTTGAAGCTTTCTGGCAGAGACAGTCGGGTTTTCATTTAATATCTGTTGATATTTGATAGTGTCCATGATACCATGTATCCTAACAAAATGTCCAGGTCCTCTGGCAGAAAAACAGCCTCAAAACATAAAAGAGTCACCTCCATATTTAACTGTGGGCATGAGGTACTTGTCCATATGGCTACCTCTCTGTGTGCACCAAAACCACCTCTGGTGTTTATTACCAAAAAGCTGTATTTTGGTTTCATCTGACCATAGAATCTGATCCCATCTGAAGTTCCTGTGGTGTCTGAAAAACTGAAGATGCTTGAGTTTGTTTTTGGATGAGAGTAGAGACTTTTTTCTTGAAACCTTCCAAATAACTTGGTGATATAGTGATTTCCAGTTGACTGGAACTTCTTAAGTATTGCCCTGATGGTGGAAATGGGCATTTTCAATGCTTGTGCTATTTTCTTATAGCCACTTCCCATTTAGTGAATCTCAACAACCTTTTGCTGCACATCACAGCTATATTCCTCGGTCTTACCAATTGTTATGACTGACTAAGGGAATTTGGTACCTCACATTTATACCCCTGTGGAACAGGAAGTCATGCTTGAACAATTTCCTGTTCCTAGTCACCCAGCTTTACTAAAATAATTTTAATTATCAATGGAAATAACCTTAAAATATTTTTTTTTCATAGGCGTGTCAATAATTGTTGCACACCTATATTTAACAAAGATATATATTTTTTGATAAACCTGTGCTGTGTTTACAATTGTTTGTTATCCATGAGAGCAGATAATTGTTGTGATTTTTTTTTAACAAAAGATCAAAAGATTAAACAATAAAGACAATTTTTCACAGCCTTCTTTGCTCACATTTACCAAGGGTGCCAATATTAGTGGAGGCCACTGTAGTTACAGTTGCAATCAAAATGATTCAAATTGCAAATCCCCCATTGCAAATCAGGTTTATTGTCAAAATGTACAGACTTTCAGCTGTTTGTAATGAACAAATCAAACAAAAGCAATTGAAATAGCTGAAAACACAACGCATACTTCAAGTGGTTTCCCCAAATTCAACTGAAAATGAAACTTATAATGATTTATTCAGTTTGAGGTTGAGCAGAGTTGAGCAGAGTTTAACATAACGGATATGAGAAGTTTAGTGGTGTTTGTGAATGGAGTGTGAATGGTAGTGATGACTACCAGTGGGAGTAAAGAATGGTGGTACACTTATTTTGTCCGTACTGTAAAACATCCTTCTTTTTGTTTTCAGATATTTGTTCCTACTCACAGCTACTCAGCCATGCAGTGAAATTTGCTGCGCTGCTACAGGCATGATGTGTTTGATTTACCCAAAATAGAACAGAGCAATTGTTTTCACCACCATAGTATTTGGGTATATCAAACACTTAAACCAGTCAAAAAGGAGACGGAATTTATCCATCCATCCATCCATCCATCCATCTTCTATACCGCTTACTCCTTTTCAGGGTCACAGGGAACCTGGAGCCTATCCCAGGGAGCATCGGGCACAAGGAGGGGTAGACCCTGGACAGGGTGCCAATCCATCGCAGGGCACAATCACATACACACTCACACACCCATTCATACACTACGGACACTTTAGACATGCCAAGCAGCCTGCCATGCATGTCTCTGGACTGGGGGAGGAAACCGGAGTACGTGCTAACCACTAAGCCACCGTGTGCCCTGTTGAATTTATAACCAATCATTTTTCTCCAGAATTTTTAAAATATTTCAAATTATTTTATATCTCAGCTGATTTGTGGTCAAATGGGTGGACAAAAACACTCACTAGTGAGTGAACATTGTACAACAATTTCAGCAAGCAATATTATAAATTACTCCTGGTGAGAGATCAGCATTAAACATAATGTTAAGGTACTGCAAAGACCAGTGCCTTTTGTTACCAGTGCCTTTTGTCCACTCAGATAAGGATGGATACTGTTCCCCTTTAATTCCATTTTGAAAAACAAGAAATCTATATATATTTCGAAGAATGTGAGTGTGTGTAGTTCTATTATATCACCTCATGTAAATTGAAGCATCAATGCAGCTTAAAATTGAGCACTGAGAATCAATGGTATACTCACATGTTTGGAAAGATTGGTGCTCTTTGAGTCCACATCGTACCTGCAGAATGGAGGAGAGAAAGAATTTCAGTCATCACTTAAGCTTTCATATAACATAATGACTATGAAAAATCCAATGGGTCCTCCCTCTAAAAGCCTTAACTTTACACCCTGCAACCTGAACAATGAAGTCTGATACCTCCAATATTAGCTAATTAGTCTTTTGTGTCTGTACAGAGGGGGGAAAGTGTGAAAAAGGAAAAAAAAAAGCCAGAGGTTGACCACTTCATCTTTTTTTAGACAGATCATTAGCCAGATGATGATTCAGACACTATTATGATCTAAAGAGACAATTTCTGTATGTCACGGCTCATCATCTTAAGATGCTCTCCTGACCTTGCCGTGCATCCTGATTTAGTTTGAAACTACTGCAGTAATTTCACACTTGAGAACATGGAAAAGGCTCTCTGTTATCAGACTGATTCAATGTGGATACAAATTAAGACCTTATCTTACACATTTAAAAAAAACAAAAACAAAAACAACAACAACAAAAAAAAACACTGGTTTTGCAATGATTATGTGCAAGAAGATACAATACAGCAAGATTAAAGGCTGTAAAAAAAAAAGTTTGTTTGGATGGCATGCCAGTTTTGTAAACTATGAAATAGAAGCTTATTGTCATTATTTAGACGCTCCACATCGGTGGTTCTGAGATAAAAGCCTGCTGCTCTCTTTCATCTAAACAGAATCATGCACAATTCTCCGATCGAGATACACTGTGATTTTCGTTTGTTTTTCAGTCATTTCTGCCTTTTTCTTTTTTCTCTACTATCATGCTTGGTTGCATCGATGAGTGTGCACAAGTGTGCTATCTGTATGCTTACAGTATGTGGTCATACATCACCTCATACAGCAAAATCACATATATGTTAGAATTTTTGCATTACTGTAATTATAATAATCACAGTTGTTAGTGTTTTTACGGTAAGAATGTCACCCCAGTAGTAATGGTAGTTGGTTAGGTTTGTGTTAGAAATGTGTTACAGTTTTAAAAAAAAGTTTATCTGTGCTCCCAAATGCCACAACTATCTAAGATTTTGCCCTCACAAGAGGACATCTTGACACAGCCACAATCATCTACAACCAGAAAAGCCATGGCACTGATCTACATTTACATTTAATCATTTTTCAGACACTTTCATCCAAAGTGACTTACTATTGAGCTAAGCACATGAAGGTAACGTTGGCAGTGGCACAGTGGCAGCTTGACAGTACCAGGATTCAAATTCATAGCCACCTAATCAGTAGTCTAGTGCCCTACCCCCTGAGACACTCTTTTTCCAATCTATTAGAGCAATGCTAGACGAATGTGGCCATCTGTGAGCTCATGTATACAAAATTGGGCAACTGCACCTATGACATTAGATCATTTTTCTTCTAAAGGCACTAATATATCATATATGCAAGTATACAGTCACCAATTTATTAGGAACACCTATACCCCTGCTAATTCATGCAATTGTCCAATCAGCCAACCACGTGGTAGCAGTGCAATGCATAAAAACATGCAGATACAGGTCAAGACGTTCAGTGAAGGATCACATCAAACATCCAAATGGGGAAAAAGGTGATCTCAGTGACTTAGACTGCTTATCTCATGTGATTTTCACACACAAGAGTCTCAAGAGATTATGCACAAAAGTGCAAAAAAACAAAAACAAAAACCATCCATTGACTGGCAGTTCTGTGGGTGGAAATGCCTGGCTGATGACAGAGGTCAGAAGAGAACTTCTAGTCTGGTTGGAGTGGATGAAGTGGATGAAGTACAGTTACTCATATATCCAAGAAAAAGCACAAAATGAAAAAGCAAATACAAGAAAAAAGCATAACATGTCTAACCTTGAGGGAAAAACAAACAAAAGAAAACACATCGGGTTCAACTCCTACTCCTATGCCATAGGAATCGGAGGCTATAGTGGGCACAGGCTGACCGAAACAGGACAGTTGAAGACTGGAAACACATCTTCAACTATCTGGTAAAGAGTGGTAATTTGAGTTACCGTAAGCATTTCTGTCAGCCAAAAAACAGTCAGGGGTATTTTTTTCTGATGTCTTTCACCAACAAGATGTTTCTGCCTGCAGAACTGCCGCTCACTTTTCCTTATTAAAGCGCATCACGTTTTTTAATCCACTTATTATTAGGCTTCAGTTACAGCATATGATGCTTCAGCCATACAAGTTGTTATATAATCTGCTACTATAGAAACAACAACCTATTAGAGCATTAAATTAAACCTGCGCTTTGGCTTGAAGCCTGTGTTATAACAGTTATCATTGGGTATTGTTTGCTACCTGCTCCAATCTGTAGTTGCTGATATAAGTGCACAATATGCCAATTGTGCCTTGCAGAAGGCCATGTAAATTACAATTATACAAGCCAGCTAAGAGGGCACTTATACAGCCTGATAGCAATGGGGGCTCTAGTTTCTCTTTAGTCATTTGGCCTACACTGAAAAAAAAAAAGCTCACTGAATTGACTTAACTCAAATGCATACAGCCATTCCACGTGACTGAATGTAGTTACATTAACATGATTTGTTTTTGTACATTCAACATGATTTAATTGTGTCATTTCAAAGCCCTGCATCCTGTATCCACACCCCAGCAGAGGACCAAACCCAGCTTGTTGGTGTTGTGAGACAACGATATTTCCCACTACACAATTATATGGCACTTGTTTTAATCCAGTCGATTTTAATACTACGGTCTTTCTTTGCGTCATCACCAACATCCTGGCGAGATTTCCTAACATAATTGTACCATGTTAATACTATGTGAACTGATCACATTCACTCTACATAACTGAAACAATTCAATTAAATGTAGTGCAAGCAATTAAATCGCATTTTGATGAGAAACAAAAGATTTTTTATGTAAATTGTAAGAGTATGTACATTTTTTTTTTCCACAATTGATCAAACATTTGATCCTCTTTGAAACAGTGCCTATTAAAAAAGGCGATGCACACTGACATAAAAATTACATAAATGTGACATTTTCACAATTTACATTAACAAAAAAAACAGATCGGTCACATGTAAAAAGTATACTCCTACATTTATCACACCTTCAAATCCATAAAATTAGAATCATGTGTTGAAGATTGGGTGCCAGTGATTAGAACCTGCTTAGGGCATGCAGGTGGAACCGGTCTTATTTAAACCCCTCTCATATCTAGTGTCTGGTGTTCCCTTTGCTATTGAGGTATGTGGTGTCATCATGCCAAGATCTAAAGAGTTCTGTAAGGCCTTCAGAATCCATAGGTTGTGGATGCCTAGGAGTCTGGCCAGGGATTTAAAAAGATATCAAATTATTTGATATACATCCTTCCACTGATATATAAATCATCTCCGCGTCCCAGGAAATTCAGATCAAGAGCAGTCCACCTGATACTTCAAGAAGTTTCCAAAAGACCCAAAATTTTATCACAGCATCTGCTAGTAAGTCCTGCCACCGTTGGTTTCAAAGTGCATGCTTCTACATTTATAGAATATGATATATAAAATCTGATCGACCACATATTCCCTTTCAATCTACCATATATGCTACCAAGTCTGGTAGCTGTTATGCAGTCAAGGATGGAAATTGACTACTAAAGTGCTACAAACAGGTTCTCACAGTCACCTGATTACTAATCTCACACACCTGAACAGAATCACTACCAAACAAGATATAAAGGACTCACAAACGGTTATTCAATGTGAATTAATGTGCAGTGTGCCATTATCTGACATGATCAAGCCATGTTCATAGTGTACTGATAATCTGTATTTTTTAATATCGCTTTGCTACCTGGAGTTTTAGATTTGCCCTTATGTTGTTGTTTACTGATTGCCTGGCCTTTTGCCTGTTTCCTGTTTACGTCTTTTGCCTCATGTTTTGGATCTGTTTGCCAGTCCCTTTAATAAAACTCTATTCTGAATTTGCATCTGCTTCCACCTCCCATTCATAACAAGTGTTACTTATGATTTTGGTTAATTATTGGCTCTACTGCCAAAATAAGACTATAAGAATTTTTTTTTTATGTAATGATCTTCATATTTTAACCTGTTAGATGAAAGTTGTGGACTGTAACACATATCTAGTAGTGAGGCTAAATGTCAGCACAGGTCAGCCACTGCTTGAATAAATTTCTGAGTGCTTTTTGTAATGAGGCTAAAAAAAGAAGTAATTTAGAGGCCAGAGTGAGCAAACACATTTCTTATGTTCCATCCCTGCAGACACACTCAGATTTATAAATATTGCATTATAGAAGGCACACAGAATGGCACACATCTGCACAGAGACACAGATAAAACCACATATCCCATCCAAATAGCCTTTATAGGTTTCATGGACTAGTCAATTAATACAATCAATGCTACTGTGGGGATGTGAACTAGCGATGTGTGTGTGTGTGGGGGGGGGGGGGGGGGCGACAGTAGCGATGCAGACAGCAAAGACAGCAAAGCAGGATTAATGTACTTTATTAATGTGGAAATAGTAATGTTTGTTAATGTGGACTAGATGAAGATAATTATACAATCAACTGCACATTGTGTAAATTGAGTATTATCACTTTCATATCACATTTATGGTTAAGTGTAACAGGAATAGTTTTTTTAAAATCTCACTCCTGCCAACTTTTAATTAATTAAGTAATCAATTAAGTCATTCTAGTAATTAAGTCATTCTTACTAATCCCGCCTGATCTAGCAGGTATTTCTGTTTGTACTGATCCACAATATTTTTAATTAACTATTCATTCTTTTATTTATTCAATCATTCATATTTAGTAAGCAGTTAATCCTGATCAGGGTCATGGCATATCCCAAAATATAAATAATTTAAACCACAGCGATGCTGACCAGGATAAAGCAGTTAGTGAAGTAAAGATGAATGAATAAAGAAAGGATGAATATTAATTTTGACCAGATGCAGTAAATGTATTGCTCAGTGACTCATGTCCAAAAGGATTTCAACTTAATCGGCTTGGCCTTGGTTTGTCCCATGAGCCTCATATTTGACCACTTGCTCCTGCTCACATGTCATGAGTGAAAGAACCGCCTGCTCCTCTGACTGTCCTTTGTGTCCTAATCTATAGTTTGTAATGGTTTTAGTCGAGTCAAGTCAAGTCAAGTCAAGTGGCTGTACTGTCATTTCAACCATATACAGATAGTACAGTACACAGTGAAAAGAAACAACACAAAACTACTCAGACTAACATGAGACAGAACTAAATAAGACCTACACTTTTCTACATTTCTAAAGTACATGTGCAAACGTATGCAAGCAACACAAGACAGTACAGTAACTACTGAGACAGTGTAGTGCAGCACAGCTCTAGCGTGAAAGTGTAAGATATGTCAGGTAGTGCAAAAGGATAACACAGATTTGTTATTTTGCACATTAATTCCACTATTTTATTTATTTTTGTCCTTAACAACGTAGCCTAAAGAAACACTTAAGTAATTTGTAGTGTGTATAGCTGTTAACTGAAGTGACTGTATTAATAAAATGGCCTAAATATAGGAATATCCTGAATTTGTTTTGCTTTAACTATGGAAAAGACTACTTGGGGGGGGGGACGACGACTGCTCGACTAGAAAAAATCAAGTCATTACTTGGGCCTGTGCTGTCCTGCTGAAGGAGCATTTGGACAGGATGTTCAGTCTTAAAGGTGCAGACAGGGACATCTAAGTCAGAACACACTTTCTCTCACATTCAGCTGTTAACAAGATGTGTGTTCAGAGGAGAAACTCCACTTTTGACATTTTTAAAATGTAAGTTGATGCAACTTTGACCCTGTAGTCTTTAGTCTAATAGCTAGTTGCCAAGCTGTTATGACTCTATACACAGCTCATACAAATGACCAAAGAAATCACTTTATCTATGCTGTTTCTACTAGAAAATCCACTACACACTGCTCTCGTCTTTGTAGAAATGGCCACTTGTATGACTCATGTAGGTGATACACACGTCCGATTCATGAGGGGACGTAAACAAGGGTGTGTTAAAAGTTGAGATAGATTTTCCAATCTCATTTTGATGTTTCTGTATCCCCAGGTTTCCAGGTTCAACTTCATTCCACTTTTTAATGTTCGCTGTCTGAACCATTATAAAAAAAAAAAAAGAAGGCACAATACAGGTACAATCTATCTACAACAATGGTATTTTAGATCTAATTATATGCTTTAATGATGCTCATTTACAGTGTTCCTTCAATTAAGGGTACAAATTCATAGCCTTGAGGATACCACATTAGTAATATGTATTTAATCCCTGGTTAATACTTTTTTTTCCCCTAAATGAGTTTGATCAATCTGTCAGTTCAAGGATTTGTAGCATGTAGAATTGGCTTTGATTAAACTGAAAGAAAACTGTATACACTTTAAAGTAATAAAAGGCAAACATCCCAAAACCCAAATCTAACAAAAATACCAGTTTTCCATATTTGAACTCTCTCACCTTGAAGTATCAGGTTGCCTGTGCACACCCTTGATTTGAAACAAACTCCCTTGGAAATGTACTACCGCTTCTCCACAATGGACGGACTGATTCAACGACGCAACAGACCCAGGCAAAACTGCCGTCTGGAAATCAGGGGCCAAATAGAGCTCAGACACGCTGGCATTTAATCAAAACCAATAGCTAAACTGCAAACATCCAGCTAACCTCAACATCCCATCAAACCCCTGTGGCTAACTACTGAAACACACTTAGGAAAATTCTGTCTGAGTCATTATGGCTGAGAATCAAATGCAGCCTGAACCAGTGGAAGAAAACACACTGAAAAAGCAAGCAAATGACCAAACCACAACCCCCTTGACTAAGCAGCAAGCTCAATCCACGACCCATCGTTAAATTAAACGGAGCTCTGTGTATGTGGGGGGACATTCTAAATTATTTCTAAGAAAAGCTGCCGTGAACTCAAAAAACGAAAAAAAAATCAAACACACACACACACACACACAAATCCGAACTAAATGCAAACTTTATATTGTGTTAGATATGCATTAATAACACAGAAATTCATAATGCATTACTGCTGAAATCTGTCATTTATAATTTGTTAATTAATTCAATGCTCACAATCATTTATGTATGTGGTTTAATACACTTATACTACTTTAGTCATGTATAGTTTAGTGTTAATATTACTGAGCTACCTCTTCTTTTAAACAGTAATCTGTAACTTAGATCCAACTATACACACACATGCACACATACACATACTGATTTCTGTCAGTGATACAAACATACTGTACTGTGCAAAAGTCTTAGGCACATGCAAAAATAATGCTGTAGAGCAAAGATGCAAAGAAATAATGAAATTAAATGTTTTTACATAAAAAAAAATACCGTAAAGAGCAGTAAACAGTAGTAAATGAAACAAAGTCAATATTTGGCGTGACAAAAAAAAAAAAAGTCGTCTCCGGTACAATGAGTGCAGTTTTATAAGGAAATGAGCTTTAAGTTTTATTGAGCATCTTCCAGAACCAGACACGGTTCTTCTGGAGACTTTGACTATCGCACTCGCTTCATATTTTTGCAGCAAAACCCAGCAGACTTTATGTTTATTGTCTGAAAAGTCTCCTCTTACGTAATATACTGCTTTCTTTACTGCCATACAAACATTTTACTGTAACATTTAATTTTGTGCTAGAAAACTAATGTTTGGGAATCTAATGTTTTTGTACTGACTCAATAATGTAGACGTCACAAAATAAAAAATAAAAAATAGAGTGCCTAAAGCTTTTGCATAGTAGTGTATTTCCACCTATGCAGGCGTAATACAAGACTTGAGCGACATAAAGGCAGATACACACAGAAAGAGAATCTGTATAGGATCACACAGCCAGTGCAGCAATCACAGCAGATTGGAGTGTGCTGTCCACCCACACACTCAGCTGAGCCTCCAGGGGAAGACACCCACCCACACATTCTCTCACATACCCAAACTAACAGCTCCCCATTTACGCTCTCAGTCTGACCAGGCCGTATTAGAATTCTTTTCCCTTCAGCTATTTATAGCCTTGTGCTCTTGTGACTCAGTTACTTGTGCATCTGTGTGGAACAAAATACTGAATCTCTGATAAATGGCATCACAAGCAAACATTTACCACCCTGTAGTACTTTCACCATGAGCTTTAGCAAGTAAGTCACTGTTGCTGGATACTGATGACTGATGAAGAGCAACAGGTGTGTGGTTTCATTCTAAATGCCTTCAAGGAAGAAACTGAATACTGTTGCCATTTATAATAGTGGCTATAAGATTCGAGTGCCAATCCAATGAGCTGATATTCGTCAGACATTTATTGTACAAGAACATGGCTATTAAAGCACAGGCAGCGTGAATCAATATTTCTGTCCTGTCACTAGGATGGAGAGAATGAGAATAACAGTCAACACTATTCAGCTGAAATCACTATATACAATAATCATTACATACAATGATTAAAATTTTCCATTCAGTGAGTTGGAGAAACTACTATGTACTGTACATTCTTAGGGATGGTCATTGCAAAGCATTTATTTATGACCACATTTGAACATCCTGGCAGGGCCAATCAGGCTTCTCCTTAGCAGAAGTCATGATGCCTTTACAATGGATATCAGGGGCTTTTATGTTATGCCAAACGGTTTGGTTTTGGTCTCATCTGAACACACAATGCCATTTATAGTTCGAATGAGGCTTGCTTTTAGACACTGCATTTTGTGAGATGCTGTCAGGACGGGCTTCTTCTTATGAAAGTGGTGTTTAACAGTTGATTTCAGAAACTGGACAACCACAAGAATCAATTAAATGGTGAAATTATAAAACTGTGATTTGGGCTTTTTCTCCTCTTTCACCATACTGTGTGGGGAGACAATGCCATCATGGGTAAAACTCCTGAATTTAAAAAAAAAAAAAAAAAAAAAAAAAAAAAAAACATTTTAAACATGGAAGTTTTTTTAAAGCCCTAATTGTGCTTAATGGTATTTTAATTATTTATACATATATTTTTTATATTAATTGCTTGATTTGTTTATTTTGTCTTCAAAGTCTTCCCATGGTAAGTGATTATAAATGATGTATACATGATGTGTATATATATATATATATATATATATATATATATATATATATATATATATATATATATATATATATATATGTATATGTATACGTGAGTAACCTCATATTTATACCCCAGGGAAATGGTACATGGTTAAAGGCAAAAACAGATTTCCTTAGGGCTGTGAGAAATGACAAATAATATAGGTCTTTCAATAATAACAATTTGTTTCCATTTTGTTTAAATATTCCTAATGTGAATGATTTCTGTTAGGGGAGAAAATCTGGCAAGTTTTTTATTTTTTATTTTTCTAGAGTTTATCTTACTGATTTACCAAAGGCATGAGCCCAAATAAAAAGCTCACATGTCTTCTTATACTGGGTCTGCTATGTCCTCTAAGTGGCGTTATACTGACATTGTTACACTGCTGTCGAAACCCGGGAGCAGCTCAAGAAGAACATAACATGGTGTAATGCTGGAGCAGCAGCATTAAGCACTCTTCACCCTACAAATGCAACAACAAGAGATGTTCACCTGAATCACACACAAACAGGCAGCAGATTGAGCAGTCATAAAAAACCTCTTGGGCCTTTCCTCCGCTCCCACTAGAGTGTCAATGGGCCAAATCCCACACCAAGATAACACACCAAGTTGCACCTGGATAAGCGCACCACCTCTGCATGCAGCTGTCCAAAGAGTAGTTGGAGGATCTGCATCCAGGCTCTTCTAACTGGAGAGACCCAGCTGGCAGCCTGTAGTCTGATGCCCGAGAGCCAGCTGTATTAACTGGCTGTCAGAAGCACTGTACTCAAACAGGTCTGTCCCCAGAGAAACACTGCCAGCACTTCTGCTCACTGGTGTTAGAGGAAGGAAACTAGCCATTCACCTTTGCCCAGACACTCCTTGACTCATGAAAACATTGGCTGAGGCTTGACTAAAGCAACCTGTGAAGGTCATTGAATGGCTGCAGTCCAATGACACCAGCCCAATTCTCTGGTGAATACAATCCAGCTGGCAGACTATATGGTGAAGCTACATGGCTGCATTTGCAAGCCCATTGAACACGAGCCCTGTCATCCCCACTTCTGGGTCCTAACCAATGCTCTGCATATAATCCAGCAAAATCCTCCCAAACTCTAACTAACCAGACTCTTTCTCTTCTACCCTCACTTCTCTAGGAGTGCCGGTCAGTAATCAAGGGAGTATACATCAGGCCTCGGTGGATTCAGGCTGCACAAAAACTCTGATCCTCCTAATCACACAGAGATAAAGAGCTCATTTTATTCCCAATTTCTGGCTCAAAACTACTCAGCAAGTAGTAAGGATTCTTTGAGGTCACAAGGAGGGGTGGGGAAATTGACCATGAGGTTTTGCAAATGTACTGTAACTGGGAAAAACATGGCAGATTTACCACCATTAATCTCCTAATAAAGTGGATAGAGGCAGTCCTTGCTGCTTTGGCAATGGCAGACAGAAATGAATTTCGACTGGAATGTTCAAAAATCTCCAATACCACTTGGACATCTTCTCTCACCAACCCAGAAACTTTTCTCCACTGCCCAGGTTCACTGAGACCATAGACCTCAGTGAGACTCCCAACAGTATAACTGTGTGCAGCCAGCCATACTGCCTGCCTAATTACAAAAGAAAAGTGATTTAGAACGTGTTTATGGGTACACTGATACAAGGTGTATGTTGTGTCAAAATTTGATACCTATCCAATGTCTCATACTGACGAGCTCCGGAATAGACTCTGGCATGACTAATTTTTATTCAACTCTGGATATGACCAGGGCTATTAACAGATTCCCTTGCCACCAAAGTCCAGTAAAAATGGCTTTCTCTACACCATTCACTTGCTCAATGTGTCACTCTTTCATTCAGGTAGTTAGTAGTACTGGCTCTGTTTTAACACCTAATTAACCAGATGCCACAGTACATATAATGCTGCTTATTTAGATGACATTAATCTACAGTAACATTTGGCAGCAGCATAAGCAGTCCTTGAGATGAGCCAACCGCATGGTGAACCTGGTGACGTGTGCAACTGGATAGGTGGAAGTATTATATTTGGGGTTCCACGTGGGTCATGGGTAGGTTTGTCACCAAATTCATGAGACTGCCATGACTGCGTGACCCAAGAGCAAAAAGGAGATAAGGCAGCGCCGGTGGGATATTAATGTTTTTTTGAGCATAACTATTCAGACATTGTAAGCCCACTGACTGATGTCACTTAAAAGGGATCACCAGATCCAGTCTAGTGGCCAAAACAATGTCAGCATAGCTTTGTGAGTGTTAAAGAGGTTCTCTGTGTACAATATGTCCAGTTGAAGACAGAAGACAAAGTGATTCACTCTTTGCTTCTTTCAAAGCTAAATTTGCTACCATCCTCATTGACAGCGGTCAGGCTGTCATCTTCGGTGTCATCTTGAAGTCGAGGCCCAGATGACAGCACAGCTCTTGTCTTAAATATACAGATATATAAAAGATATAGCACACGACATAATAAAATCCAAACCTACTCATACACCAACCATAAATGCACAGGTGTATCGATGCCCACACTCTCATGCATGATATTCACTCAATCTAAGATGTATGCAGGTATGCACACATACGTACTTGCAGCAAGTGCTAAGGTCTGTTCTCCAGTTATTCCATAAATAACAACATATAGGCTGCCAGTACCCAAGAAATGCACAGGCTTATAACAACAAGGACAGTTGTGCACACTCATACACACAGACAGACAAACTGTACTCACAGATCAAACCGAAGGTTCTGTCTCTCTTCAAAGAAGTAGTCCAGAATGAACTTGCGCACAAAGTCTGGATTTAGTGTGTTATCTATGACTTCTGTCCTCCCAAACTGAAAAACAAAAACAGAGCGACACAGTCAGAGATCCAATTAACAGCACAGTCCACCAGCTTTTGATGATCTCACTAAAAATCCTTGGGTGACTTGGTTTAATGTACCTGAACCTTCACATTTTTAAGATAACATAGGAGAGATAACACTTTATTAATTCCATTGTTAGAGCAGCAGATGTGCAAAATGGGACAGAATATAACCAGATACATTTGTATGCAGGTTATAACAGTGCGCAAAACATGTCTTTGGGCAGCAATGAACTGAGCAAAATCTTGATGATGTTTATCCTCCAAGAAGTGCAGAAAAATGAACGTGCCTTTTGTAACAGATTCGTGTCAGTAAGGTACACCAATCTGAAAAGTGAAAATGATGCACTTGCAAAAATGATTTTCTCAGATGCAGACATGTAGGGTTTAGCTGGAAAAATGTAGTAATTTCTGAAAAGGTGCCTTTTGACAGCCCACTAGCAATGTAATAGCATGTGGCGTTTGCCTCTAATAATGGCAAGTAGTTATTTTAGTTCATGTGTGATTGTACAGTGACACAATTTGGGCTGTTGTGTATGTATAAAAAGCATTGCAAAAGACTAAACAGTTTACCCAGTAGAAATGCTAATTCCTGGGCTGTCATTATTGTTATTCTTGTAAATCATGGTACGTGTGTAGAAAATGGCTGTGGCATCTAGTTGTTGCTTTTTTGTGTAGGTGGTGTACCTATTACAAGATAATGGCCTAACAGTCAAGTCATCCTCCCTCTTTATCTAGCAAAAAACGTGGCATATGGATGGTACCAAAACAAAAAGGTATAAGCCATACATCTTAACTTCAGTTAGGTAGTATGTCTTACTCACAAGCAGTCTGTCAATTTGATATCACTGTAGCATCCATGGCAAAAGAGTAAAATTTTAGGACATGTTATTTTTGCCCCACTTGTAGTCCATGATCTTTATCTGGATATTACCGTCAACTAGTTTTCACAGTAAATTAGTTGCTGCTGCATTGTGTCTTTATTTTCTCAGCTGTCACCTTTCTAGGAACTCTATCAGTTTGTAACCACATCTACTTACCCCAGCTCTGTCACCTACATCCTCTCATTAGCTCTATATATATGCACTCCTCATGCTTACAAGACATATCTTTGCTTTCACTATTAAGCCTATTGACATTCGTGCTCAGGTCTGTGTTTTGATTCATGACCCTCTGTTTTGTTGCTTTTTGCATAGGACAGTAGTCTTCTTATGGTTTTTAACTATTTGACTGGTAGTTTTGATTGCTGTTTTTTTCCTTGTTTGCATTGTGTCATTTTTCTTAATAAATCTCATTGTTATTTTTAACCTGTATACACCTCTGCTAGTCTGGTCTAAGCTCTTCTGTCTTGATATGTGTAGTATTATACTGTTATTATATCAGTGTGTGTGCGAGTGTGCTTTTATTTTGATTTGACTTGTTCTGGGTGAGGACCAAACCCACAGATGAGATCAATATAAAAAAAACTGACGGTTAATGAAAATTGTTGAATAATGGCCAGTAGCAGTCAAATAACTGCCTACACTGGGTTTTCAGAACTTCATGAGAATTATATGAGTCGTTTATATAGTACGTCTGAAAGACATTGTGGCGTATGCCGAAACTTGCAAGGTGACATCAACGTGTAAAGGTAGTTATGTGATTTTTATTTAAAACTCACATTCCACACTCGCATTCTACTCTTATCTTATCTAATCTTATTGTCATTACTCTAAATACAGCATCTGCCATGTGAAAGAAGCCACAAAACCAAAGTTTCCATGTTTTATGTTAAAAATCATCAGTGGTGTAAATAAATGTAATTATATAAACACATAGGAATTCCTGCACCGACAAATTACGATTCTACCATGTTATCAGATACTAACTAATTGTAGCTTGTGCAAATTCGATTCAATTCCTGCGCATGACTATTTACTGGCCTGCTTTCATACATAATTAGCAAGATAAGTATATATTTGATACTGCTATAGTCATAGAAGTTATTGAAGTTGGCTAACAGAATAATTAACCATTTTATGGTGTGATACCTAATTACTGCTCGACAACTGTGAATCAGTTGAGGTAGCAAAATCTTATGGTAATGGTTCACATGTTTCGTCACGTGCTCTGTGAGCACAAAAATACAATCCACTAACATACCATGTTTTAGGCATATTCAACTTGGGTTTGAGTTAGCCTATGTATTTGGGGCATCATTTTGCCAGATTACAAAAGGCACACTATAGTAAGCAACTGAATATGTAATCTGATTAGTCTACATAAAAAAATAATGGAATACAACATCATGCATTAACAGTGATAAAAAAATAAAAATAAATAAATAATTTTAAAAAACACATCAGCATATTATGTTCTGGAAAATCCAGTACATATTTTGTGAATTTGGCTCTACTCAGATGACAGAGTCTGTTTTTCCCAAGGCTGTATGGCTTCCAGTGCATGCTATTCATCAAAATGACCTATAATATTGCAGCTTAATCATTTTATTCTCCATATAATATGTCATAACAGGTTGTGTTTACACGGGAGACTACAAAATTGCAGATAATCTGAGTCATTTGGACAATACTCAGAATGCTTAATTTACTTGAGTAATTGATTGAGGTATATTCATTTACTGGCATTAATGGTTTTGTTGACAGGCTAAAGTTCCTTTGTTTTGTAATAAAAAGAATAAAAAAGAACATGAATTATTGAGACTTTATTTTATTTGACAAATAAGTCAACCGTTTGCATGCATCCATATGGTGCCCATGAGATAACACTGACCTCTCTCCACTCCTTGTTGCCGATGCCTTGGGTGTAGAGCACACAGACTGCAGGAAGAACAGAATTAATGTTAAAAAAACAGAGAGAACAGACGGAGTATAAATATTAAAAAGACCACAATAATGTCTTCAGGACATCTAATAAATGAGCCAAAATTATAGCTACATAGCACAGTCTTCTTGATTGTGTGTCGACGTCTTTTATATACTGTACTGTAATTAACACACCACGAAATTAAAGCAGGTGAGCTGCAGCACAAATGCGTCCCTGTACAGTGATTCAAGTGTTTGCAGCACATTGCTACCAATTGAAATAATTCATATCAACTAGGTTTGTATTTCCTGAAGGGAATTCAGGAAAAACAGATAGATTTCATAAACAGATTTATGTCTTTATTCTATAAAAATGCATTTAATATTAATATTTTGAATGATCATTTTCAGTGAGAACATTAGTTCTTGCTTAATATGTGATTTTTTTCTATAAACACCTTATGAAATAAACAGTAAATAAATAAGAAGTCATAGGGGAATGACACTGCAAAATTGTCAAATATGGAGACTGAATAGCACACCCGCCACCCAGTTTAAATAGGCTTGTTGTAATGGAAGTAAAATGAGGGAATGGAGTTATACATTAAAACGCCCCAAATAAAAGCTCAAAATAAAACAGAGAGCAGCTTTTACTGTTTGCGGCTGTTAGCTTTGGCCAATATATAGCTTTTCCAGTACATTCAATTAAATGCATCTGAAGTGCCTAAGCGTCCTAATATTCTCTCTCACCCAAGGAGCTTTGTCCAGTGTGTGTGAGGGAACATTCATGTGTGTGTCTGTGTGAAAAGGAAAGAACAAGGTGAAAGGGGCAACCAGTAGGAGTGTCTGAGTGGTTTTACACATGGATTTGTAGCTAAAAATGCCATCAAATTGGTGTAACTGGAGAACCATAGAGGTTGCATTGTTTTAAAAAAAAAAACTAAAATAAATGAATAAAATAAAATAACCATGGGCATGCTGGAATGAAAGCATGTGTATTTTCAACATCCAGGATGTCTTAGCTGTGAGCCCATGGCTGCCCACTGGAAAGTTCTGTTAATGCTAAGAGACTGGAGTAGCAGCACTCAGCATTAACAAGGCTGGGGCTCAGCAGAAATGCCCACTCTCATGAATGTACATCCATACAAATCATGCTTTTGGTTAGCAGGCTCTCGAAACATCTTTCTTAATATCCTTGAAGGATGAGAACTACTCCCTCGTTCTCTCACTGCTTTTATTAAACCTTTTGTTAGATTTTGTTCTTGTTTCAACTAGAGTTCACTTATTTGCTCAACATCTCTCTTTGTCCTTTTCCTAGTCTGACTAATGTAATCGCCTGATCTGAGACTCTGTGGCTGATTTGCACAACTCACAAAAAAGGCATATGCCATTTGTATTCAATCCAAACAGTGAACTATTGACACAAACATCTACTTGGGAATTTCTGAAACTTCATTAGTATTTTAAAGACACACTGACATTCATAGGTGTAATACTGAAATAAGGTGAAGCACAGAAGCAATTTTTAATAAAGAAACATGTTTATATTAGTTTTAACTAAAACTGAACTACCACTATGCTAATTCAGCCTCAAAAATACTATTCTAAATCAAAAACAACAAAAGTTGGGGTCATTAAGTTAAGCAGCTACCACAAACAACTGTTTCCCAACTGGTTGCACGCTCATCTCAAGCTATGTTAGCTAACTTTTTCTATTTGATAAAGTTGCAGCACAGCTAACGTGAGAAAAGAGTATTAGTTTTAGCTAAGAACAATCTGCATAATACCAGCTTTAACATGATATATTTCAAGAAAAAAAAAAGATTTAAATGGTTTAGCAAATACAAACTAGCTAACACTGAGCAAGCTAACATGGGTGGAGTTTTAGCATTTCACGTATTGTTTTGTGAAATGTAAATACTAGCCATTGCGAACCTATTTTTGGTTTTGGTGTCCAGAGTTGTGTAATTGTTAACACATATAGCAGTCCAAAGCTGAGATATTCTTTTAAATGTATTTTTGGCT
Organism: Ictalurus punctatus; assembly: GCF_001660625.3. Classification (NCBI taxonomy): domain Eukaryota; kingdom Metazoa; phylum Chordata; class Actinopteri; order Siluriformes; family Ictaluridae; genus Ictalurus; species Ictalurus punctatus. The sequence continues at coordinate 12,758,611 of NC_030434.2, read as the reverse complement.
TAAAAAAATTAATTAAAAGCAAAATCCAGCTTTCAGCTTTACACTTCTGGCATTTGGCAGAGCCCTTATCCAGAGCGACTTACATGTATATACAACTGAGCAGTTTAGGGTTAAGGGCCTTAATCAAGGGCCAAGCAGTGGTAGCTTGGTGGTGCTGGGATTCGAAGTCACAACTACCACTGCCCAAATCTCCCAGGTACAACCTCTGACGATATCTAGAGCCTCCAATTCAAAATAAGTTTAATTCCGCCTAAATTACTAAAAGCTTGACTGAGATAATGGTGGTTAGAAACTGTTACTGTGATTAACACTGATTGATGGGCCAAGAAATTAAGGTGGGGCCTGGGATCGTTTAACTGCTGAACAATTCTGACAAGAATTCGATTAGTTCACACTCTCATGCTATGGGTGTGTCGAGTATGCCTGCGGCACACATGGAAACTACACAGTTAGCTTTAAGTGAATAAGGATTGGCAGTAATGAACACAAATAAAAAAGAGGTAAGGATAAGCGAGCCACTTCAAGAAATTGAAGTAAGGCTACTGGAATGCACAAAAAAGCCAGAGAAGCAGAAAAACAGACAGCAAGACAAATGGGCTGAAAGGAAAAGAAAAACAGAAAGTGGACAGAAAAAGAGATGGGTACCATGAGACATTTCATCAAATGAAAGAACAAAGGACAACAAAAAGGCAAAAGAGTGTGTGTCAGTGAATCACAAAGACTTTATCCTTGGTATTGGGCCAAAGCCCAAAGGCAGGCTGCTGATGCTCTACTTTTCACCTTACATGTCTGAAAGCTTTCACAGTTTTGTGAGAGTTTGTTGAAGGCTGGACAATTCCAAAAATAGATATTAATGCTTCTCAGTGCTCAGGTATTACACTTGATATGGCTCATTTTCTGAGGTCTTGTCTCATTTTCTGAGATCTCGTCTGAATTGTATAAGCCATTTATTTTGACCTCTACTCACTGTACTGATACATGGACAAATTCTAAAGAGCCCTGGGTTTATAGTAATCATTTGGCAAATAGGCACAAGTAATGAAGCTGATCTCTAAAGAAACAAGGTTCTAACCAAAGTCCTAGACTGTACATCAGGTACCCCCCCCCCCCCCCCCCCCCCCCAACCTCTGCAAATCTAACCTGCTGTATTGATAAATAGCAGACAAACAATTAGAACAAAGCAGTTTCAGACTATTAGAGCAGAAGGAGCATGCATTAGCTAATTCTCAGGCTGAGAGCTTCCTGATTAATCCACAAATCAAAGAGCTTCATTAGTCAGAGATGCGTAAATAATCAATAACAATGGTTGTGATTTTCTGAAAATCAAGCTCAATTAGAGACAGAGACCCAAAGCCTCAAGACCAAAATTAAAACTGCTCTGTTGCGGTAATTAATGGGTTTCCACAGTTTTTCTTTGGTCAAAATTTTTATTCTTGCAAGTCAAATCTTTATAATCCCTCTCACAATGCATTTGTGTCCTTCGTATAGGCCAAGAAAATATGTACAATTTCGAAATAGTAACATTTTTGCCAAAAAATTAAGTTTAGAAAATCCTCCTTCTATCCCAAATGTATCTATATTTGGTGTCTGTTTATAAAAATTTTGCACATCTGGAACATCTTGGGCTTTATTACAGTTCAATCACCATGGTATGAAAAAGTTACAGTATGGATAATAGATACAGAACAATATTAAACAATCTTTGTATTTAAAAGTTTAATTGGCTGCTCTTAGATTGAACTGCACTCTAAATAAGTGCTTTATTAAAAGCATGTGCACTTCGAGGGTAAACCACATAAATATAAAGAAAATATAGACTCAAAACTGTGAGCCAAATATGTTATGTTCTACAAGTACCTAATTACAGTGTCCAAGATCTATAAATTTCCCAGTTCAGTCTACAGCCCAATGAAATAAAACAACTTTTTTAATTTGTTTGCACACATATTCCTTACTTATACTTCTAATTTTAGACTATTTAAATGAACCCAATTAGAGTTACTTACCAAAAATACTAAAATATGTGCTGTTTAAGAACTTTTGGCTGACAGTGTATGAGGTTAATGTTGCTTATAATTAAGGAAAGCATACTGCTGCCAGTTTAGCGTTATGAAATCTGACAAATTCACATGAAGTCTGACTCATCACGTAGTTACATCAAAAGACACAATTTGGCTCAAGAAAAGCATTCTGTTCATAAACAGTTTCATAAAACGATAGGTTTAATCAAATAAAGATTTAATCAAATTCAAGTTTCTTTTAAGTCATTCCTAAAATCACACACTAAAGTGAACCTGAATGCGAAATGTCGAATAAAGGACATAAAGGAGTGCTGAAAACCATTCCAAGTGTTGGTATTGGATTAGTTATGAATTCAGTCATGGGTTAGAGAGATAAGAGATAAGCTGGTAAACTGAAAGCAGGGAGCAAATAGGAGAGTACACTGTGTAAAAGTGCTTGAGATGTAAAGTGACAGGACAAATGAGGGAAGAATGTTCACCTGGGAAATCCCAATGTTGTGTTTACGAAAAAGCCAGCCTCTTTATGCCTGTTCCAGTATGGCCCACATTTGATATTTGAGGCCAAGCTTGCATGATTCGTTCAATTTTTGCGCAAGGCAAATGTCGCCATAAATTGGCCGCCCACTTTGTTTCTATATCTGCAGCCCTCACCACATGCATATCAAGATTAGTCACTGGAGCTCGAAGCACACTTCACACAATCAGTGCATGAATGAACAAAAAAGTTCAGTTACTCAATGAGGAACTGTGTGAGGTTTTTCTTTATGATGGAATCCTGATTTTTTCCTGACTTGAGAGTGCTATAGCAACATCTGAGCCAGGTGAGTAGTACAGAGCAGAAAAAACATCGAAAAATGCGCTGAAATGAAGCACCATTTTAGAGAAAGAAAATTCCCAGCTGCTCTACTGAACAGGCATCAAATCAGTGCCATCATATTTCAGAGAAAAAAAACAAAACAAAACTAATAACATTTACACAATTCCCCACTTACCCAATGTGTATTCATTAGGACAAGACAAACTGGCCTCCTTAGTTTTGCACTGGAACTATGACTTTAAAGAACCTAACAAGAAAACTGATCTCATCCAAATATCTGTTACAACAAACAACAATGTTAAGCTATGGGAATCTCAATTTCAAATAAAAATGTATCACCCATATTTACAAATTGAAATATAAACTATATTATCACTCTATTGAAGAGTGAAGTCTGCACACATTTAACTCTGTTCAGTGATTTAATACAATATAATATATAATATAATATAATATAATAGGAATACTGATGAAGACACAGATGAAACCCTAAAGATGAAACTTTGTATAACTATTACTGTTCTATTAAATCACTGAACTAGGATAAATGTGTGCAGACTTGATTATTCAGTAGATTTACACTAGGGCTGTCAATCAATTCATTAAAAAAATAACTAACTAATCAGACAATATGTGGTGATTAATTGCAATTAATTGTTTTTTTTTCTTCTGTAGACTGAAACTTGTAATAATGGATATTTCAATGTAAAATCATGGCATTAATGTAGAATCAACACAAACAAAGTATATTTCAATTCAAATACTGTTTAATAGCATATTTTTTATTTTATTTTTTTAAAACTTGGAACACAGATTCTCTCCTTTGAACAACAGATTTCTAATAAAACCATAAAAGGCCCTCAAAATTGACTTTTGGCTTGAAAGGCATATTTCTTATATGCACTAACAGAAATAATAACAAAACCCAGGCCTATATGTTAAAGTGTCAAAATTATCAAGGCCATTAAAATTAGCTCAGAAGGCTATCATTTATTTCCAATTAGCCAAAGCATTAGTTGCCTTCTCACTTACAGGCTTCATTATTCACCCAGGAGTACGGCACTCCTGTAATATAGATTGGTGAGGTTTCAGTAGGGTGTTTTGCTTTGAGGTGATATGTCAAAGATGAATTACTTCTGTGGTAATTGAATTTCTCTTTGCAAACTGTGCAGCTTACTTTTGTTTTCTCCAAAGTTCAGTCAGGCAACTTTTTAAAGTGAAACGTTCCACCTAAAACTCCTTCCTTGTCCTTATCCACAAAATGCAGCTGCGTTAACTGTGTACATTTTTAATACGTTAAATATTTCACATTAATCGCAAGAACACATTTATTTTGACAGCACTGATTTTATACAGGAGCCAGTGTATGCACACCCAAGACTAATCAACACGGAAGAGCTGGTGTTAAACCTGTTTTTAATAACGTTCAACCTATATTATCATCTATATAACTTAAAACAACATTAAAAAACGGCCATATAACATAACATTAGGGGCTCAGTAAGTTGCCAGTTGTGAGTTGAGTCCTTGAGCAAGATCAATAACCCTCAGCGAATGTAAAATGGAAATGTTGTAAAATTTTCTTTAGGCTTATAATTTAAAGAAATCTTACAGTGCCCTATGTGACATTATGGAAGAACTGGATTTACGGAAAAAAAGCTTTCTGGCTGAGAATGAATTATTCACATCATTCACCCCATATCTCCAGCGCAAAACTAAAGAAGCAAACTTTAAACATCAAACGTGTGTATATCTGGGATAAAAAGATTGCAAACAGATTTCTTTTAAATGAAGCAGAGTTTTCAGAAGATGAAGACGAAGAAGAAGAAGAGGAAGCAGAAACAGTAGAACGTGATCTTACTTGGATCTGATTTGGAGAAAGTGTCCCTGTCGAGCAGATTTCTGTAAAAGGAAAAAAGGGGAAACATTATAAATTACATAAGAATTAACTGATACATAACACACATGCATGTGTGTGTGTGTGTATGTGTGTGTGTGTATGGGAATGTGAGACAGCTAAAGGTTCGCAAGGCGATGCTTTGCCAGATAAAGGCACGAGCTGGTGAAAGCCGGTTTACTGTACTCATCATTTAATCGTGTCTCATGGCCTTCACAATCTAATTACCTGAGATTAGGACGGGAGGGAGCAGCCATGAAACATGACATGACAGTCTCAGGGGTGAACTGCGGCATACACACACACACACACACACACATACCTCAACAGCGTCATTAACATGCGCGCACACACACACCTCAACAGCGTCATTAACATGCACGCGCACACACACACACACACACACACACACACACAGCGGTGCAGAATAACCTGGTTTCTCTAACACACGGAGAGACATCAAGTTCCCTCATAAACACAACCCTGGTATAGTATACTGTATGTGTGTTTGTGTGTTTGTGCGTGTATGTGTGAGTGTGTGATGTCTGTGTGATGTGGGTTAGTACATGAGGCATTCGTGCTAACAGGCTTCTGGCACTGCGGGAGCAGAGGTGGTGACTAAATGAGGAGACAGAGATCTCAGTTTGGTCCCGATTCAGCCCCAGCTAGGTGAGGACATCCATTATGAGCATCTACATTTACTCAGCACACTGGCGACACCGAATGAGCTTAATGATGTTGAATGCAGGCAGAACAAACACTTTAAAGGCCATTTCGCTATTTGATATTTTATAAGGAGAGCCATAAGAACCCAAATTTACTCCACACACTTCCAACATTGAATCAGTGATGATGTTGGAGGCACACTGCAGGAACACGGTACATGTAAAAGCCATTTTCTAATAGATGATTTTCAAGCAATCGTCACTAGAGTGGAAATAGGTCCAAAGTGCAATGTGCCATGCATCACACTGCCTTCTGATTGACAGGAGAGCTATTTTTTTGTGTGATGATATATAGACTGTATAGTCTGCAACGTTTAGAAGTACTTACACATGCTGTTTCAAAGACGCCTTGAGGTGCTTTCACACCTATCGGTCTATTTGCCAAGTACGAATCAGGGTGAAATTGATACTTTTGGTTTGTTTGCTATTTGGTTTGGCTTAGTTTCACACTGCACACAACTGAACAGAACAAAAGCAAAAAAACGTTGGCTGAGGTGTGTTTGTGTGTGGGTGTAGGATGGAAAACATCCTCATAAAACTTTTACTGGTCAGAAATAAAAGGCCACGAAAAAGGTAAAGAAACATTTGCCAAGTCTGCATAGAAATCAACAAAGTCACCACAGACACCACAGAGCCAGCACTAAATGAATGATTATAAATTATTTAAACATTTTATTTATCACATCCAGCATTTATTCTCTCTTTTTTTATCCGTCCATCCGTCCAGAACATCATGTTTGAAGCCTATCCTATAGCTCATTCTGTGATTCACAGCTCAGTTTATCAGCTTGTATCTTAAAAATTAAATTCAATAATATATATATATATATATATATATATATATATATATATATATATATATATATATATATATATATATATATATATTAACTGCAACCTGAAATCCACAGTAAGTTTGGTTCACCTTTCCTGGATTGATTACTTGAAACTAGACCAGTAGTTTTGGTCTACATGTGAATGTTATGGCTGTCTTCTCACCTCATGCAGAAAAAGGGGAATTCAAATGGTGCACACACTGCATTTTTTGAAAGCAACCTTAGGGATGTGGTTTCAGCAGATGAGGTAGGGACAGTTGGCTGGAGTGGGCGGGTATATTAATGTTTCATTAAAATTTCAATCTGCTCTGCAGAATACACACAATGCTTTACAGAATACTCTTTTAAATGTGGGGTCAGTGGTTTTACAATCATTTTTTGGAGCACTCGACTTAAGCTCTCCTCACATTCCAGCAACAAAATATCTGCTCAGGGGTCTCTGTTGCACCCCAGACTCTGTACCCTAGCTAAGAAAATGGTGTCCTTGGTAGAGGCTCTGAATTTCCTCACCAAATATAAGACCATTGTTTGGTGCAGTCCAGTAAACAACATAAAAGAATAACCTTTCTACAGTCCAACTTTTTCTTTCTGCTAAAATATTTACAATATGCAACCAATGATATATATTGGTGAATGCCCTCTGAAATTGCAACATCCTTTCAAAATATATTCATAGAACCTGTCTACAACAAGCATAACTTCACCAGAACATGTGGTTTCTGTGTAGTGCCATTCAGCAGACATAAATGTCACATTCGAGGGAAGTGCTATCTGGCGTCTTCTGCATACATGAGCTCACAGATGACCATGATTGGCTAGTGTCACTGTGAATGACAGGGGAGAGAGAGAGCATGCGATCCCTCCTGCCAATTTTGTTCCCAAAATGGCTTCCAACCACCGATGATTGTGACAGTGACTATGTTTACATGGACAGCAGTAATCTAATTACTGAACTTATTCTGAATAAGACAATATTGTGTTTAAGGTGTTTATATGAGTTGCTTTTAGAATATTCCTTTCATGTTCCTATTTTACGTGTTATAGGACATAGATCGATTCATGTCACACGTCATTAGGTCCCTACGCCACGCCGTCCGATGTTCCCTCCAGAATTTCACGTATCGACATTCAGTTCGTCTTTGTTATGGTACCGTATACAGTTTTGGGTGTTTTTATTTTTAATTTTACGAAAGTTTCAAGTGCAGTTAATTATTTGTCATGCTATACATGCAAATAGAAGACAGCTTGAAGCCGTGGGCTGCATCTCAAACCGCGTACTTACCTACTATACAGTAGCTGAGATACATGTATTTCTCCTACTATAGGCCTATAGTAGGTAAGTACACGGTTTCAGACGCAGCCGTGCACTCTTTTTTGACGTAAAACAGTTGAGCACTGCCGTGTGTGTAGGTGTCCTGTCGCAAAACACGTGAAAAATCCCACACGACCTTAATAATGTGATTAAGGTGTGTACATGTCTGTAATACACATCCATAATGTGCCTAAAACAGGAATACTCCACACGTCTTAATTCAATTTGTGTTTACTTCGAGTATGACTTTAATCGGATTAAGGTAATAAAAATTGCCATTTACATGGTAGTTTCTTAATCAGATTATTGTCTTTATCAGGTTAATATTGGATTATTGTTGTCCATGTAAACACACTGAATAGGGCACTTGGAAGCCCTAGATATTCAGCAGTGCTGTTGGCCTAAAATCAGTATACAGTATACAGTCTATACTGGCCTGTCAATCATTTTGTCTCTCAATTCAGATAGCTTTACTAGGCCGTGTACATAAAACGTGTTTTGTGTGAAGTGTTTATTTCAAAACAGCCAAATTATGCTTAATTCCACCAAAGACGCTGGCTTATGCTTTTCACATAAGTGTAAAAGGGTTAACCTCTTTCTGTGACTACATGACACTGCATGCTGTTCAGTGGTATATATTACATGGCTATGTGGTTACATGACTATTACACTAGACATCATACCCCTTGATGTGTGTACTATAAAAAGGTACGTGGAGGCCCCTCTTAATAGTACTTATCATCTCTGGCAGCTTTTTTGGGTCTTGAGGGGGAGCTAAAATCCTAGTGAACGACTGCTCACACATAGCTTTGGGCCGTTAAAAGAAGCTGTTCCCATACCCAGTGATATCCAGTGCAATTCCTGAGGATTGGTTAAGGCTTTCAATGTGTGAGTGAACCAATATGACTCTAAAAGCTCATCTTATACTAAAACAAGTGGTGCATTTATGGTATCACACATCACGGCATGCTGTCTGTATATGTAATCCTCATAGAATGTTCCATACTACCAAAGGAAAACAGATAATCTCATCAGGTGGCTGGGTTACATCACTGTTTACAATGGCTACAGGAGCCTGGGCTCTTAGTGTGTTGAGGAATCTCACCTGATGTGCTAATCTGAATCTCATACACTTCATCGAGTCTTACATATAGAAAGAGGAACACAGGATTGTGGAAACCACCTTCGAAACCACATCTCTTTTGCTTTATGCAGTAAAAGAGTTTTGGTTGAGTAGAAAGACAGAAGCGAATAGCGCGTGAGAACATACAATAGACAGAGTGAGAGAAAAAAGAAGTGCAAGACTGCAAGAGGGTGAGAGACAAAGAAAGATCTGCATATACCGTATAAAAGCAGTTAAAGTGTTTAGTTGTGTGTAAAACAATAAATAACAGTAGAGTGAACTACTTAACAGCAAACTTAATATCAATATTGGATTTGCTAATATTAATTAAACAGCGCATTTGAGTTAACGTGATTTAAGTCATGTGGGTTGCAAATACCAAGCATTACGCATTCAATGAGAATTAAAGGCTGTGTTCCAAACAGCATGCTTCTCACTCTGTCGTACAAACATAAAAAGTACAAAAAGGACACAGAAGCTATTGACGTGCTAGTATTTGGGAAGCAGTCCAAGTATTTGCGATTCTGACTATATAAATACTCAGCGGGCATGATGTTATTACAGAAGCATTATATACACATCAACTTGATGGTCATAGTTAGTGAGTTATTGGGTAGAAAAAAGCTCATTTTACTGTCAGTCGGGTAAACATTGTGATTATGAATACCCAACATGCCACAGTGTACTTCTGTTCATTCTGCAGAATCACAAAACTGCACATAAATAAATAAAGAACTAACTAATCAACTAATGTTATCTAGCTAAATTATACATTCTGGTTGAAAAGGAAGGGATTGTACCACTATAATTTCAAAGCTTGCTGCTCAGTGCTGGACAGTGTAAATTTAGTTTTTTTTCTAATAGGCTTACACGATTATGCTAGCCCACTAACTCTAGCTAGCTAGCTAAAATACTAGCTAAAGAGAACAAAACTATCACACCAGATACTTAAAAGACACAAATTGGTGTATAAAATCTATAACGATGGCTTTACAACCATATTTGAAGTACAAAAATACACATTAGCACACCAGGCACAAATAGTTATCCATTACTTGAGTATCATTATCTCTTGAGTTAAAACAACTTCATAACTAGGTAATGAAACAAATTCCACAAGAGCATAAATCGGACGACCATCATTCACTAGCTTCCCACCAAATCAGAGAATCTAATAAATATCTTACCAGTTCATCAAGTAAACTGTTAACAATCCATCATGCCTTAATACTTTTTCCTATTCTTGGTTATACTGGACTCTTGCTCTGTCTTGCTCTTTCTCGGTTTCTTTCTCCTGAATGGCTGCCTATCACAGTCTAACATGATGAATTTCATGTCTGAAGTTGGGGTGTGAAGATGAGCTGGCACCTGACGCACGCATACAAATTTCCCTCCAATTCTGACCCGACAGCCCTGACAGTGCTCACAGGAAATTATTATTACAGGACTGTCAGGATGACTCACAGAACCTCACAGGATTTTTTTGTCAAAAAAAAGAAAGAAAAGAAAAACAAAATGATTGAGTCGGGGACAAAAGATGTTCTCAACACTATATTTTAGCTAGTAGGATCTTAGGCGTTACGGCATAATATGATGGCCCACAGGTGAAGAATCGTATTCAACTGTGACCTCGGATATGATCTGCAAAATAAGCTGTATTTTTAGTATGAGCAAAGCTTACAGTTTATGCATAATGCAGCTATGAGATTAGTCACTGGCACCAAGAAAAGAAACCATATCGCCTCGTTTTTATCGTCCTTGCACCGGCTCCTTATCTATAACAGGATCCAGTTTAAAGCTTTACTTAAAGCGTTTGTTGTTAAAGCTGCAGCATGGTCTAACACCCTCATATATCTCTGATTTAGTGTACGACTACTCTGCTCCCCGGTCTCTGAGGTCTAAGAGTGACTGTGCCGAGGTTATAGAACAGTCTCCCATTGGACATCAGATGTGCTCTCTCTGTTACAGTTTTTAAATCAAATGTAACACAATTAGCATTTTAAACTGAGTGCTTGTGTCATGCATTTTTCATTTGATCAATGTTTTAGGTTTGGTGTTCATGTATTTTTCTTTATATCTGTTTTATATGCATTTATCTATGCTTTATATGATCTTAACTTTAAAGTTTTTCAAAATTTGCTGTTTTAAATATGCTTTATAAAAAATTTTTTTTACTTACTTTACTTATTATATTAGAGGAAGGCGGGGGGGGGGGGGGGGGGGGATAGAATAGATCATTAAATCTCTCTTAAATCATTATGACAGTAATATATTGTGGTGATGAGAACTTTAATCCATAAGTAGAGTGATGCCTATGGCTGTACGAGTGGGAGTGAACCTCATCTTAGGAATCATTACATCATTGTGAGTGTGAGACTGTGGAAAGTAAATGCACTGTGTGTGTGCGTGCGTGTGTAGAAGGGAAGGGAAGAAGGAGCTCTTTGTACTCCTGTGACACCTCGTAGAGCGTACTTAACCTCTGAGAGAGACACAGTAGCAAATCCATCCCTGTGCAGTACACCAGTGAGAGAGGCAGTTAAAAAGAAACACTTTACACTTCTGTCCTGCTTTGTGTTTTTACATTCACACGGAGCTGTATTTCTCCCTCAACGCAGCATCATTTGGCACAGTGTGTCATTTGGCACTGGTTGAAATAGGTTCAAATCTGAAACTGAAAGTGGCAGTGGGGTGCTGTACTTCCTGAAGAAATCCCCTCCTGATAGCATGTGAAGAAAGCAGGAGATACTCCAGACACTTCACACTCACCATCCGTCTCACTTGCCTCTGTCTCACACTCTCTCTCTCACACACATACAGAAAGGATCAGTGTTCTATAATGACTGAAAGACACTTAAGAGAGATATATACACTATTCCACTTGTGCCGTACACTATAACGTCATACCATCTGCTGGATACATCCACCAAATCCCCAACCCCCCCCTCGAAAACAAACACACACACATACATACATACACACACCCTTGGTAAACAAAACAAACTGAGCATCCCTTGTTGCTCTTTATCCCTAAGTGAATGAGAATGAGTGGCCTTTTACTGTGACACACTCCTCTGAAGCTATACAGAGATAATCAACCCATTCTCCATTTTTTTTCCATCTCACCTTTATCTCCCATCTGTCTCTCCTCTGGCGTGGGAGGTGAATGCTCTCTTTAAAGTAGCATTTAACCATTTTAGCTAAAGCTGGTGACTATTGTTTTAATCCCTCATAAGGGAAATGATTATGCTTCTTCTGATCAATCCACTCCTTCTGAACATGACAAAGAGGAAGACTGGTATCATAAGAGACCACAAGGGCTACAAGAGAAACAAAAAGACATATAGGAGAAGGAAGAAACCAGTCTCAGCCTCAGATGTTCCTTGGGAGTGTCTGATGTCTTATATACACTTTTCTGGCTACAGAAGGTGAGATATAGTTACTGAAGATATAGACAGGTACAGGATAAAAGGTACAAACCAGAAGAGAGAAACAGAGCGAGTAAGACAGCTTCAGGAGCCCCCATGGCAAAAGAAGAGCAGTGTGTTTAATTAAAGCCCAGACACCCAGCCATTCGGACCCTGTTGGGTGGCAGCATGAAAACCCCAAGACAGAAGACAGACAAGTAACAGAACAAATGAGAAGGCTGCTGCTGAAACAGCTCAATACTTAAAGTGGTGGTGTAGGTGTGTGATGGGGACATTCAAAAGTCTCAGTCAGTGTGCTCAACATCCTTCCACACAGATGCTCCAGGAGATTTACACAGAAACATAACTATATACATACACACACACACACACACACACACACACACACACACACACAAATGTGTATTTTAACACAGCTATTTTCTTATGGAAAGAAGAGGTCTTTGGTGATGGTGCCACAAACTAACGAAACAGTTCCAAAATACTAAAATTTCTACTGAGAATAGCAGTGATAGTGAGTATTTTGGGGAAACAATGGTATGATCAGTGATTGGTCATTTGGAACAATGGTATGATCAGTGATTGGTCATTTGGAACAATGGTATGATCAGTGATTGGTCGTTGGGAACAATGGTGATCGGGTGGAAAACGTCGGGAAAGTGCAACTCCGACAGGCATTACAAACTGGTGGTGAATCAAGCGGACCTGCTGTCTCACCTCGTATAACCAGCTGCTGTGACGTGAGCTGAAGAGCTGTATCAAATGCAGGACAGTCGCTAACGTCTGCTTAAAAAGTCTCTAGGTTTGTCACTAGGCCCTTTTTTGGAATAAACTATTTAAAGGGGTTTAAAAAGACACCAAATGTAGCAACAAAGTTGTCAACACTGAACACAGCAGTCAGCAGTGATATTGGCGAAGAAATTGCAGCAATGTTGTAACACTAGAGAGGTTTATGTGATATCTCACACTGTAGGGCCCACTGTTAAAATATAAATATACACAAAAGTTTGTTGCAAATTAGAAATTTTGTTTCTAGATGTTCTCCTAATTTCCCCTCTGTGCCTCCTGAACAGGCTTGGGAAAGCTTGTTTTCAAACAATCCACATCAGAGAAGAATATATGTATGTATATATATATATGTATATATAGTATATATGATTTTATTCTGGCATTAGGTAGTCAGTCGAGTACCAAAATTAAGAATGCATGGGAAATGAAGTTAGGAGTACACATAAGTGAAGAGTGTGGGGAACGTGCTATAGGTAGGATACAGTCTACCACTTCTTGTGCTCATCTTGGGCTCATCCAGTTCAAAGTTTTACATAGGGTCCATTTGTCTAAGTCGAGACTTTCTGTAATATATCCAGGAGTAGAGGACAAGTGTGATAAATGCCATGGCTCTCCCTGTCATCTTGGCCACATGTTTTTCTTTTGTCCTGATCTCTATGGTTTTTGGACTGGATTCTTTACTATCATGTCCACTATTCTCAGAGTAGATTTAAAACCTTGCCCATTGATTGCTATATTTGGGATTCCTGATGCGTCAGTTCCATTAAGCTCTGTACAAAAAGATATTATCACTTTCACATTCCTAATATCAAGACGTTCCCTACTGTTGCATTGGAAGTCTGCTAAATATCCATCCATCTACCAGTGGCTTAAGGACATGATGTTTTTTTTATAAACTTGAGAAAATAAAGTATACGATGAGAGGTTGTACTGACAAGTTGTTTTTTTTTTTTTTTTTTTTTTTTATAAATGGCAACCCTCATATTTTATGGAGTTACAGACACTTCCCACTTGAATTATTGTTCCTGCTGCTGGATTTTATAATATATATATACACACATAACCAGATATAGATACTGGTTAGCCATGATGAGCCGGGTTGGGATGGGCTGCAGGGGGGTGGGGGGTGGGTCGTTTGGTTGATTGTACTTCTTGATTTTGTTTTTCTTTTCTACACTTTGTATGTATGTATGTATATGTAAGTATAACAAAAAATGACAATGGTATTGTTGCTATGTGACAAAGTATGTTTTCTTTCTCAATAAAAATATTTTGGATAAAAAAAAAAGTTTGCTGCATAGTTAAAACAGTAATAGTAGCCATCTTGTAGCTGGAATTACTTTCTTCACTTTCTTTCTTATCAGTTCACTGAGTAAAACTACACAGGAGTGTTAGAGAGAGGAGAGAGAGAGAGAGTGAGAAAGCGAAAAGTTGCTTGTGTGCATTCTTACAGTTTTCTTTTAACAGATTTTATAATACTCAATTTCCTATTTCACTTTTCTGTAATGATCAACATTGTAAGTCAAACTCTAACAGTGCATATGTGTTATGTGTCGTGCTAAAAAAATCACACACACACACACACACACACACACACACACACACACACACACACACAAAAACAGACAGAGAGAGGTCCATCAGCTTGGCGTGTCTCCCCTTGTTGCTCCCAGTGGGATCTCGGCCCGGTGGGCTGGCAACCGTTACCGTGGCAACAGGCAGCCAATGAAGCGTGTTTGCTCTCTGACTGACACTTGCTCTTTTTCTTCTCTGAGAGATAAGCAGCTCAATAGAGGATGATGAGCCAAAACTGAAAACACATGCCATGGACAGACCATCGTTCATCAGTATGTCTGGAGGAATCTCTCTATATCTCTATATCTCTCTCTCTCTCTCGCTCTCTCTCGCTCTCTCTTTCTCTCTCTCTCTCTCATTTTTCCCTCCCCTTCAACAGTAGTCCAATTAGGCCCATATCTGCCCACATATGACTTTAATTAGGCATGCAAATCTACCACTCTGATTTGCAGCCGAAGGTGGCTCACGACTGCCTACTTTTGACAGCATTACCTTGGCGACCCTCGGAGCTTGTGATGGCCCCTGGTGAGCCTCTATGACATGGGAATAGAGAGAGGAGGAAAAAGAAGCCACAGATAGAGATCTCCCATTAAAAATGGAAGACCTCGCAATGCAGTGAACACAATTACACAATTAAGACATAAAAACAGATTTCCGACATAAACATTTACTTGCAAGGAATTTGGAGATTTCACATAAATTATTATAACATTTTGGAGTGTATTAAATATTTATCTTAATAAAAAAAAAGTGTTGTTCTTTTAAAACATTACATTTCCTGGAAATTCTGTCATGCTTCTCTGTTTGTGTGTGTGTGTTTGTGTATACATCACAGCATCCAGCACCTGCATACGTGGGTTAGTGAACTACATTGGACGACATGTTTAAACTGTCTTCAATTATGCCAACAAGAAACAGATAGGGCAGCTTTGTTTTGCCATACTCAAAAGCCTGCACAGACATGACGAACATGACCAAACCAAAACCAAAACACTGAAGAAAGTTTATTCACCCAAAAACTGATTTCTGATTAGATCATTACTGCATAAAGCCAGAAGTGGAAACACAACACAATGTATGTTCACTCTAATTCACAAGGAAGGAAGAGAGCACTGTGCAATCACAGTTCATTTTAGTCAACAATATTCATTCATTCCTTCACTTGTTTAACAGAATTACATGCATTAATATCATAAAACATTTCAAACTACAGATATGATGCAACAGTTACAATATAACGTTGGTGTCTTTTAGAAGTACAGATACAACGCAATGTTTTAGTTAGTAATGTTTATGCTCCAGAAACTGAAAATGAAGAGCTTCTTTCCTAAATTGCATTATATGCCAAATTTGGGTTTTTAATCAACGTAATTGAAGGCTTATAATTCACTAAATATAAAGTGCTAATTATGGCTGCTCGCATTATCAGCAAACATGCTTGTTTAGGGGTTAAAAGATTCGTTTCTTCCCCAGAACACTTCCGACACATCTGTTTTCTTTTTAACAAAGCAGGTTACATGCTAATAGAATCAAATGTCTGTGTCTGAGAGCTTTCTCCAGCTAACGTGCATCAGCTACAGTATGTTGGCATAAAACTATTTTGGCCTTAAATGTGGAACTTTATAAATGTATGGTGAGAAGTTATTGGATCTTTAGATTATCTGGTCTGAACATAAGCATCAAAAAAAAAAAAGCTGTGTGTGAATGACAGTAAGTATTAGCTCAAGAAAGGCAATCCCACCTTGTATAAAAGTACAAACACAAATATAAATCTTTAACTTGTTCTTAACTTATTGTGTAAGATGCTTGAACACAATTTGGGTGGAAAATGCATTTAGGATGCTTTAGCACAATATATAACTTCATTTGTTTCTTATGGATATGCTCTGATTTGAGGAAAAACATATATATTCTTCTCTTTATATACAAAAATGCCTGATGCAATGTATACACTGTTGTTGTTTTTTTTTCAAACTCTTATTTTCAGCATTTATCAGTGGTTGTAGTGTCCAATTATTGTAGTTGAGTAAATAAAACTTATTCATTTCAATTTTTCATATATTTATAATATTAAATAAAAGCAAAATGACTATTTTGCTGGTTGTCTATATATTTAGATAGATAGATCATTTATTTTGTCCACAAAGAGGAAATTTGTTTCCACCGTGGGTGCGTAGAAAAAATTATAAACACAACAACACCATACATATAAACCATCATAAACAATCACAGGCATAAAGGGGAGAAGGGAACAAAAAACTAAATACAAAAACATCAGGATCATACAACAAATGCCAGAGCACAAGATGGCATCACAATGGCTGATTACCTATGTATTTAACGCTCGTATAGCCATAGGAACTAAACTCCTACCATAGCTGGCCTTTCTGCACATGGGTAGTTTATACCTGCGGCCAGAAGGAAGGGGGTTGAAATATTGATAAAGTGGATGGTTTGGATCATTTAATATTTGATGTGCCTTCCAGAGCATATATGAAATGACACAGTCCGATAAATTGGGGGTGGGAATACCAATCATTTTTCTCGCTAAATTAGTTATCTTCAAGAGTTTGATCTTATTGGTAAATGCTAGCATATGGAATAAACAAATCTCACCATACATAATAACCGGTTCAATGATACAGAAGAAGAAGCAGACTAGGCTGAACAGACAGATATTTATGTGTATAAATAACTGTGAGTCACTGTTGACAGCACTTGTAATATACCTAGAGTGTGCTGATTGAAGTTGAGATGTTTATCCAATGTAATGCCCAGATGTCTGAAATATTTGATACATATTGTGTATGCCTGAAATGTGCTCAAGAATTGTTATACATGTTTGCCATATACAGTTGTTCTATTTTTGTACACAATTATAAGCCAAGGATGTATCAGTTACTGCCCAGACAGTTAAGACACGCCCACTCATTATCATATTAAGAGTTAAGAAAGTATGTAGTACATATCATTGCTAAACCTGCTAGAATCAAGAATTTATCAACAGTTTGAACCCTTTGAGACATAAAAGCTTTCTCTTTTTTAAGCTAAAATATCTCATATTCAGCTGTACAAATGCAAACATAGATGGAGTGGAAGAAGCTCAATGTTTCCTGTGTCTCCCTCTGCCCTCTGCCCTGAGTGAGATCAAAACATCTCTTTCTCTCCCTCTCTATCTCTTTGAGTCTTTCTCTCTCTCTTCTTGCTGCCTGACCCACATAATGCCTCCACGGAGAATACGACAACTCACTGAACTAGATTCTGAGGCCACCTCACACTCCCTCCCAAAAACACACTCCCTCCGACCATCTAGAATACAACAAGCTTTAGCATCCTGTCAGGATGGGAGGTTCCTGAGGACAAGCACTAATACTGATCAGATAGATGAGTGGTTTAAAAAAAACAACAAACACATCTATTAAAATAAAGTCAGAAATGTTTTCGCAAAACTTCTTGCCACATGGTGCACATGGAAATTACTTAGCAGCAAGCCAGTGCATGCACACACAGGCTTCATACATGCAGACATTCACGTGTGCGCTTATTCACAAATATGCACACACACATACACTCACAGTCACCAGAAAGATGGTTGGAACATTCTCAGTGCTTTTCTCGAAGAGACCTGCCCTAATTTTTCCTGACAAGAAAATGTGAGCTGAGCAGAGACACTACACTACACACACACACACACACACACACACACACACACACACACACAAACACGTACATACGCACATGCACAATCATACATTATGTTCGGGTCAGATCCCTGCCACACTATTAAACACAATAGATCTTTGCGATGATTTTGATCTCCACAAAAGGCTGAGAGACCATCGTTAAAGAGAAATCAACTTAATTAATTATTTAATTGCATAAAAGAATGCCCAAAACATTGCTATGCAGGAAATCCCAATAAGAACCAGGCCGTCCAACCATCCATCTAATTTTCTGTACAGCTTCTCCTACACAGGTTCGCAGGAAGCCTGGGGACTCAGGGCACATCCCAACGGACTATCCCGGGGGATCTGGGGCACAAAGCCGGGGACACCTGGAAGGGGTGCCAACCCATCACAAGGCAAAATCACGCACACATTCACACACTACAGACAATTTGGAAATGCAAATCAGCCTACAACGCATGTCTTTGGGGGAGGAACCCCGAAGCATGGGGAGAACATGCTAATTCTGCGCACACAGGGCGGACAGAGAAAAAGAGAGAGAGAGAGAGAGAGAGAGAGAGAGAGAGAGAGAGCCTCAAGTAACTGAGCACCATCAGGTGCACTATGAGTACCATGTTATTTAGGGAAGAAAGCTAACCCATGTCAAGAAATCTTAAATAAATTGATTAAAAAAAACGTTTGACGGTTGCAGTTGATGTATCATGTATTACAATGATTTTGATTATTTAATCATTCAATTACAGTATTAGGCCCATACAAGCAGCCACCATGTAAAAAAATAAAAATAAAATAAAATATTTATAATTTTCTGTATAAACAAATAAGGGTTCAGGCTTCCCCTTGCATCTCTCTCAAATAAAGCCTTGACTAGTTGCATGGCCTCTGCTCCCATGTAAATGAAACAAGGCAATTTCCGCCAATGTGAGCATGCTGGTTATCCTGACATGTTCTAGTTGAGTACTTTCTGAGTGCTATGATGAACCGGTGGAGAGATTTATGAGCCTATTTACTGGAAAAATTGGATTCCCCATTAATAACACTCCAAACCCATCCCAATCACTCAATATAATAACCACAACCATTTCTGTCATAGTGTACTCTTCTAAATATTACACAGACACAAACAGTTATACCACCCACACACACACACACACACACACACACACAGTGTAATAGTAATCTAAACGAACGGTACAGTTGTGCCTGAAACCAGTAGTGTTATCAGTATGCATGACGTGACTGGTATGCACACAAATCTGGGATAAATTCACACCTTTAATATCTGTATACCGTGTTGATATTTCTGTAAAGCTGCTTTGAGACAATGTCTATTGTAAAAAGCGCTATACAAATAAAATTGAATTGAATTGAATTGAAATCTGATGTGCAAAACCAAACTTGTCCAGTCTCAGTATTCAAATCGAACTCATTGACATGTGCAGCCTACATCAGAAAACTGTACCCTTACAAAACTGTACTGATTCTCTCTCTGAAAAATGACATTTCATTTTAGGAAAAAAAAGAAGGAAAGGAGCTGAATAGACAGGTTTCTCATTTCATACTGATCTTCTTTACCGTATTAATAGGTCGGAAAGAATGCATTGTAATCATCGCGTGCATCTTGCTGGCTGACATTTATTATCTCTGTATTTCAGCTGCAGATGGTTGGGATAAAATGAACCAAAATATGATCAACAAGTCCAGATTTTCTCTCGTCCATGTCATGTGGGAAGCTTTCCAACTGCCGCAATCTTTAAATCTACAGGATAAAAACAGTCCATGTAAGGCGCAGATGAACAGACAATACCTGCAAAATCTCATTTTAAAAGTCTAATAAAAAAATAGTACAATGCAGCAGCACTCCTGTGAACAGTCCTGTGAATGGGAAATGCCGGAAGCACCCAGTGTCATTCTTCATTTCAGATTGGCAGATCCACAGCATTCAATATTCAGGAGAGGAAGGCATAACTTGAATGGATTTGAAACGAATAGCCCAACTGCTCCTAAGGCTGTCAGCGATTTAGAAAAGCTGATAGGCGGGTTGGGGGGGAAGGGAAAACACCACTGTATGCTTCATCTTGTCAGCCATGGATGCCTGATTCTCTTTTTATGACCATAAACCTTTCAGTCTCAATCCACATTTCTACAGGCGAGACACAGTAACGCAACAGGAATCAAATAAAATCAACTTCAGCCACTTCTTGACCTTGATTTGGCATGGCGTCTATTTTTATCCCCAAACTACCTTTTCAAACCAAGTGTCATTTTACAAATGAGACACTCACAAGCAATTTGTACCTATTATATTTTCGAGCATGCCACAGATTGATACATTTTCTTGAACTTCACGGTTTGATTAATGCAGCCTGCGGTGTAATTTGTCCTGACACTATTTTACATCCATACGCAATGAAATAAGACACTGGATATGAAGGATGTAAATAGAGTATGAAAAAAATCATAGAAATATGTGACACTAAGAGCTGAATTGGCTCTTCATTGGATGAGCTCACACACACACACACACACACACACACACACACACACACACACACACACACACACACACACACACACACACACCATAAACAAGCTGGCACACACACACACAGCCCTGATGCTTGGCTCAGCTCTCTGAGAGGTTTTTGTCCATGCAGGTGGTGGAGTGTTTCAGACAGCGCAATGGGAAAGCCGTGGTAAGGAATATGCAGGCTGAGGGCAGGAGACCCCTGTGTTTTTACACAGCCGTGCCACACTGGAATAATGAAGAGCTCTGCTATGTGACCTGACTGGAGATGAATTCATCAGCTGAGGCTTGCCTTCTCAATTTCACTCTGACTCGACTGATGCGACTGCTGCACATATACTGTATATATAAACTATTTCGATTTGTAGAAAACTGCCAAAATCTTCATTATGAAGGAACAGCATTAAAGGTGCAGTCTGCAATGTTTGAAAGTGTTTCTAAATCTTTAATAATCTTACAATCTTAAAGAGACCTTTGGAACCCTGAGACGTTTGTAATGATGCCTTGTTGTCGACCGGTCTAGTTTCTTCATTTTAGACTTCTGTTTTCAATTTTCTAGCCTTCGCCCCAGAACGCAGCTGCTCTGTTCTGACTCTTTTCCATAATAAGCGACTCACAGCTGAGGCACCTCAACAATACTTAAAATATATATTATATATATATAAACCCTAGCAGGAACAAGCAAAAATGACCAGAAAATCCCTAGCATATACTGTATGAGACAGGTCGACTCCATGCTAACAGTATAAGTGATAAAATGTGCTGGTTGAACTAATATTTAACCGAAATCTGCAGAAATGTTTCGATTTATAAGCAGTGTTCTAAGTGCATAACTTTACTTTATACAGTTGGTTCGGCATTTATAACAGCATGTCTGCTTTGCAGTAAACTGTTTACAACTATAGTAAAAGATACATTCTGTTCATTAACTTTGCTTAGGTAGATCTGTGCAACACTATACAGACCAAAAAAAGGTTTTTACACTCTTATTACTGACAGAAAAGGAAAACAAATTGTCTGCCCAAATAGGAACCCAAAATATTGTATAAAGTATATGAAGGGGGCACGGTGGCTTAGTGGTTAGCACGTTTGCCTCGCACTTCCAGGGTTGGGGGCTCAAATACTGCCACTATCCTGTATGCATGGAGTTCTCCCCATGCTTCGGGGGTTTCCTCCGGGTACTCTGCTTTCCTCCCACAGTCCAAAGTCATGCGTTGTAGGCTGACTGGCATTGTCCATAGTGTGTGAATGGGTGTGTGATTGCACCCTGCAACTGGATGGCATCCCATCCAGGGTGTCCCCCAACTTGTGCCCCAAGTTACCTGAGACAGACTCCAGGCTCCCCACGACCCTGTGTAGGATAAGCGGTAAAGAAAATGGATGGATGGATGGAAAGTATTTGATCAGTATAGCCTACATACTGAAAGATATTAAATGGTGACACCCAGCAGAACCCTCCCTACACTTTGTCTACTGATATAGAAATCAATAAGCAAATTCCACCTGTTGCCATACATGTAACTAATTTCTATTTCTCCCACTCAGATCCAGCCAAACTTTTTGGTAGCACATAGACTAACTGGTCATGTGATACTGGCGAATTACACAGTTCAACAGGTGATTACAGGCAGGCCTGAAGGCATGTGATTTTGGAGAGACTGTAGGGATAACATTAGCTAACCACCTTTTTTCAGATGTGTGCCAAATAAAAGTAAATAACAGCTGTGCAAAAGTTAGTGTGAGGACTAATTAATAATCAGCAGCTTCTCCATTCAAGTGCCTACAGTCCCCTCTTCTTGTTTTCTACTAGCTCACAAGAAGTTTTGTGGATTTGCAGGTCAAAGTTCACCTAGATAAAGTCTACACAAAGCGAACATAACTTCTACCAGCAGCAAATCTTCACCATCATTCAATTTACAACTTCTCTTTATTTTTGTTTGGTCTTCCAGCTGTTAGCTGTATTAAAGGGAACTGCAGACATGGGTACATAGGTTCACAAGAATGTATTATTATTATTACAAGAAAATTAGGTTGGTTGAGAAGAAAGGGAAGTCTTGTCATTGTTTTCATTGCAAATGCAATTCGCCATGCAGGCAGCAGAAAATTAGGAACTAGGGACAATAGGATAGATAGATATTAAAGCGTACCTATTATGGTTTTGAAACGGGCCTAATTTTGTTTTAAAGGTCTCATACAATAGCTTTACATATATTACAGGTCAAAAAACACTTTAATGTGCTCATAATTTAAACTGCAGCATTACCATTTTCTACCCCAGTGTCACAAACGACTCGTTAAATGATCCGTACTAAACGATTCATTCTAAACTCCTCCTTTCAGAGAGCATACTCTGCTCTGATTGGTCAGATGTCCCAGTCTGTTGTGATTGGTCTACCGCTGTTCATGAGCGGCCGATAAAGACCAGAGGTGGGGTTTTTGTTACAACCTACATGGGTTAGTACAAGAAGTAAGTCTGGAGTTACTAACGACTCGTTTCAGCTGTTCAGAATCGGTTCTTTCTTTTTGGAGTCAATAACTCCGTTTGTCCTGTGCTTTGATTTTAGAAACTTTGCACACTTTTTACATTCACAAACAGCTACATAACACTAAATGAAAGGTAATATTTGAGAAACCATAATAGGTGCACTTTAACCTCATTTCTTTATCAAAAGTCATGAATGTAGCTAATTAATTTCAAAATAAATAAAGCAGCAACTGGTTGGGTGTGGGGTCTCCTGTCAAAACACCCCTCAGTAACTTGTTAGTCTTTTAGCTTGTAGAAGCAGTGTTAGCTCTCTAGCAATCACAACAACGAGACAACAAAAGCAGGAAATTATGAGTTTATGACCATTAAGATGTATGCCTGATGAATTTCATTATTACAATTAAATGACACAAAAGATTGGTATAAGGATGCTGATATTCAAATGACGGGCATCTAACATGTTTTCCAAGAGGCTTGATCTATCCAGCGAAGCACAACAGAGTCGTTTACCAAAACCACATGAATCCTTATGGAATCTCCTGCTTCGTTATTTTATCTTTCGGTATATGGCTGTAATCTACATCCCTCAAAAATGGATGCTTCCATTTAATTTGGGGATAATATGAAGCAAACAGGAATGAGGAAACATGGAAAGACACCACGACTCCTCTAGCAGGAGTCATGAGGTGGTGATAAACAGATGTGGACATAGCCGTTTGCCTCTCAAGCAGCCTGTCAGAAAGCATGTCAGTGTGCTGACAGTGATGGACACTGACGGACACAGATCCCTCCCTCTCACTTCCAGTTTTGAATCCTCCATTCCAGCTGCTTAGATTATACACATCAGGACTGGCATGTAAGTCCTATTCAGACAGTATTCATTTTTCAGGGTGATATCTGTTATATTTTATATTATATAAAATCTAAAATATTAGCATTAATTAAACTATGACTTAATGCAAGTCAATTATGTTTCCACTAATATTTACTTTCTTTTTCTTTTCTTCACTACATGCTCAAAGTGAAGACAGTGTGGAGATGAAGTGATGTGACTCATACCAAAACATTTTATTAGAAACTCTTGTAAATCATTCAACATTTTGTGAGTGCTGGAATTATTGTTTCAAATCCAAAAATAGTTTGGACGCTGTGCAGACTTTTTTTTTTTTGCCCAATAAAATTACCTTTTTTTTCTTTCTTAAAATGGTACATTTACTCAGTTTAAACGTTTGATATGTTTTCTATGTTCTATTGTGAATAACGTATGGGCGTATGAGATTTGCAAATCAATGCATTTTTTTTTTTTTTTTTTAATTGTTGCTATACATAAATACATGTGTAGCAGCAGTTTACACCCCATTTCAACTCTTGAGTGTCAATGTTATATTCAGATAGTGGAATTCCACATAAAAATGTGTAAATGCACCCAAAAAAGACATTTAGCACCAATTTAAATCCAATCCCCCACTTCATGTCATAGAGGTCTGAGCTGCATTATACATGTGTAAATACATCTGTCTTGCCATTCCTGATGACCAAAAAGCTCTCGCAAAACTTGGGAGCATTTGTCAAGTGGCGTCTCAATGCATGAAACAATCAGGTACAAATGAACTCCGAATGCCTTCCAACAGAAGAAACATCACAGATGGAAGACTAAAATGATCAAACCACCTTTTTGTCGAAAAAAAAAAAAAAGAGTGGAGGGTGAAAAACAACAAACTGCCATTTCAGATGGAAGTACAATCACTGAGTCACACCTGTAAAGGATGGAATCACACAAGCTCCCTGTGTAATACTACTTTTTTTGCCATTTGTGAAGGAAGACATCACCACTATTCACCATATCACCCCAAATTTCAGCATGGAGTGGGAAAAAAAGATTGCAAATCTACTTCAGCACGTCTTAGCTTAGTTATAAGTGAGAGGGAAAAAAATGATATTGGCATTCACCATATTCTATTCATAGAGACAGCTGAATTCCACCCACTTCCAAATGGCACTTTCCCAGCTAAAAACAACAACAGGAACCATAAAGCAGACATTGTGCAAAGAGAGGAGTGGGTGTTAATATGAGCGGGACCCTGTGTCTGGAGTGAGAATAAGAACAATGAAGAACAGGAGGAAATCAATAGTCGAGACAGTCACTAAGAGAGATTTACCACACTGGTACGACCCTGGCAAACATGATATGTGGAGCGTTCTACTGAACAGAGTGACCACAAGGAATGTAATTATTTCGTGTGTCTTTTGAGAGGCTGATTGCAGATGTGTAGCTTACACATAAGTGCGAAAACAGGGTTTATGTGTTTGTGTACATTCAGAGTATATGCAGGTCAGATGGCCATACTTTGCTCTGTATGAATGTTTTGATGTTTTTAACTACATTCACTCCATTTTAGCCTGACACAGCTTAATCGAAACTACAAAAGATAAATCGTTCCATTAACTGTGAGGTAATCTCTATCTCTATTAACATAACATTTTATTCAAATGATTATGGTGGCATTTTGGACAGGAACTGCAGCCTGATTGGTTATATTGTCACTGAATCAAGTATACAGAGACTACACAGACCAGAATGTCTAAACATATTTTCAAGTTAAATTGCAAACTGTTTAATGCTACCTCAGATGGAAATGATCCTCATTATACATCCTCAAACATTGTATGAACAATGTTTTATAGAGGACACTGCAGTGAAACCGAGGCTCGTTGACAGACAAGATTTCAACAAGTGAGAGCAGTCACTGTTTTCCAGATACTTTTGGTGGAATTTACATGATCCCTAATTATAATTATCTATGCTAGGTCAACAGCCCATACACATACGCCTCGGTTTAACACACCCATCTAGTGACACTGATCCACGTGCACCCTGCAAATGAAAAAGTCCCACAATCAGAGCCTGGAGCCCTGGAGCCAGATATTCTAGGTCAAAGCTGTAGCTATATATGCTACCAGTCAAAAGATTGGACATAATACCTGCTCACAGAAGTGATTTCTTCATTTTTACTATTTTATATTACTTTGCAATAATAATGAAGGCATTACACTACAAAACAACACATATAGGATTATGCAGTTACCAAGAAAAGCAGTAAACAAATTAAAACTATGTTATATTTTAAATATTAATACCACTCCCAATGAAGTTTTGCATACTCTTGGTTTCTTCTGAGCCAGCTTCATGCTTTGACCAGGAGGCTTTTTTTTCCACAGAGCTCCTCACTGTGTCTCCTACGTTCTAAATATAAAACCTAATTGTTACAAAATACATTATGATTTAAAAATAAATGTAAACTCATGCGACTGGCACCCTGTCCAGGGTGTACCCCGCCTTGTGCCCGATGCTCCCTGGGATAG
The DNA here is from genome assembly GCF_001660625.3 of Ictalurus punctatus. Classification (NCBI taxonomy): domain Eukaryota; kingdom Metazoa; phylum Chordata; class Actinopteri; order Siluriformes; family Ictaluridae; genus Ictalurus; species Ictalurus punctatus. Next base: position 12,732,030 of record NC_030434.2, on the reverse strand, counting down.
GCTCCAGGTTCACCGTGACCCTGAAAAGGATAAGCTGTATAGAAGATGGATGGATGGATGGATGGATGTAAACACACGCATTAACTTCGGTATTTACATTTGTCTTCGAAAATAAGTTCAACCATAAAGCTTTATCAAAATGTCTTTAAGACAATGAAAAAGATTCCATCCAGCATGTCCAAATATATTACATTATGAATTTGTTCTCCAGTATATCTCTCTTTTCTTTGTTGAGAAGACTTGATATCTGTGTGTGTGTGTGTGTGTGTGTGTGTGTGTGTGTGTGTGTGTGTGTGTGTGTCTGTATTTTACTTGGGTCATCTTATACCCTTTCGAGTTGTTGATCATCGGTTCCCTTAGTCATAGGGATAATGACAAATGTTCCAATCTCTGAGCTTTTAGGACACGACTGACAGTGAATACTGAGCTTACAACCCACCAATGACAATATTAGTCATGCCTCTGGGTCTCCCTTGAGATCTAGGCTCAAATCTATCCCATCACTGTTCCCATCATTACAAAGAAACTAAAAAGTAAAAACCTACTTCACATCTATATATTGATGTCAAATGAAAATTCAAATCTGACATTGTGGTACAGTAAGCCCTCTGTATGATAGGAATGCCACAGTACAGAAAGCCCCATCTCTCACACAGCCTAATTATCAGCTGATGACTGATGTGACGTTAAGAGCTCAAAGAAAAACACATAATTCACATCATTTACCAAATAAGCAGTTGTCAGACCTTTGCATCTACAAAACAATTGACCAACTCTTTCTTGTGCCAGCCAGCTACAATACCAATATTTATTTTACTAACCATGCAGAAGCTCTACTTGCTGAGCTGCAATGCAGCAGAGTGGTATTCCAAAAGGTTGCTGTAAAAGCCCAAACTAAATGCTAATCTACATTTATAATCTGCAGAGTGCACTTGGCTTCAAATACATGCCTGCCATTCTGGCGTCATCCCAGTGAGGCAACTGTACATTGATTCAGTTTTGTCAGTTTTTTGGCTTGCAATGTTCAGCCCTCTTTGTTGCTTTTGTCTTCCTCATGGAGCCATTAAGCAGGGGCCCAGCAGGCAGCTTGCCGTTGCTCAATACATTCAGACCAACTTGTCATTTTCCTCAATACCCACCATTATGTGATCTTTATGGGCCTAAAGGTCAATATGAAGGCTTTCTCTCATCATGACGCATTACTGTGCCAAAAATATCACTCCAGTCCATTTCAATGCAGCCTTACTTGTCTGCACATCTGAATTCTACTGTAGCACTAGTTATATTTCTCTGACATGACAAGTTGGAGCCTAAAATCAGTAAATCTAATCTACATTTGAATGTTCAGTCTACTATAATGATAACCAATCCACTTTGAAAGAGCAGCATTGCCAAGATCATTAGCTCTAGTAGAGGCTGTCGACACCTGCGTTGTCGCACTCTGTCTCCTCCTTCTGTCTGAGCTCTGATCTCTGATCATGTATCGCTTTGCTCACTGGAGCTAAGTGATGATATATAAATCTCACATCATGCCCAGTGAGCTGCAGCCCAGCAGAGGTTCACTGCCACCACCCTGAGTCACATAGCAACTGGAATTTACAGTTTCGCCAGACCCTTGGAAACAAGTAAGAGATCAAAATGAGTCAATCAGAGGATGTTTTGTATGTTACTGTCCTCCTGAGAAAATTAAAGGCATATGTTTTATTTTATTTATTTTTATTTTTGCTGTCATTGCTATCCTGATCTGGGTGGATAAAGACGTCCTTGGTGTGAGCCTTCAGGGATGCACACACACACACACACACACTAACATCAAATGATGAATTTGAGTCTGTCCTTTTTAAGAGAGACCTGACATTCATTCAGCTGGCTAAATATAATTGATTACATGCCTTTGTTTGAAATAATTTAGTTGAAAGTGACTTTTCTATACACTGTGACAAAGAAAATATGAAAAGCCAGTTCAGTCTGCTGGCATTTACAAGACGTGTTTAGTCATTAATCCTGCTGGCACCTGAACCTTTCCATCAGTCTGACCCTGACTAACGTTCTTCATTCAACTCATCTTTCTAGCACAACATCTCTTCTGTATAGCCAACAGAAGCTTATGGAAAATTCTTATAACTCTAAATGAGCATATTCCTAAAAAAAATGGAAACTGTTCTACATGCCAAAAGATTATAATGAACACACAGTTCTCCTTGGCATATAATGGTGGACAAACAAATATCAGTAATTCCTGTTTTTGTTTTTTTTTTTTCAGGCTGTCAACTAAGTTAAAGGAAATAACTAACTACCAACTATCCTGTCGCTAATACTGTTGCAAAAATGATGCGATTTGTGCTAACAGTACGGGACTGGACGTAAAATGTATGTCCGCCGAAAGGCTAGCCTTTGTTTATTACAGATTTTAAGGATTACATCAGCTACAAATAAATAATACAATGTGATTGGCTGTAGAGCAGGACAATCTGAAATGATATTCCCATTCCCAAGTTCAAATTGTAAATATGTATGTTATAGACCTAGTTAGGTAAGAGGGGGGCACACTGCTGAAACTACCACTCCACTAGTGCCGACTTGGTACTACCAATGGTGCATAATTCCTGACTTGTATTTTCAAATGACTCACTAGAGTCACTAGCTTTCTGTAGTAAACACCATCCGATTCACCTCACTGTAAATCTTAGTCCACGATATAGCCTACTATTGAACATGACCAAGTCTGATTATAAACTCAATTAAAATAATTATTTTCTTAACTTCATCAAATAAATAATCTAACAAGCTAATGTTTCCAGACAAAATCTTGGTAGCTAGCTAATTGTTTTTCAAGTAGTGTTAGACAATATAGGCAAAAACATCATCTCATCAGGTGTTCTTATAACAATGAAATAAAACTTTTACACAAACCTTTAAACATTAAGTGCCTTACTGCAACACTTAAACTGTTGAAAAATTGCGTACAATTTGCGTACCATTTTTGTTATAATAGGAGATAATAGGAGTAGTGTTGCTGCATCACAGCTCCAGTTCCTGGTTCAATCCTTAACTCAGCTTAATGTCTGTGTGGAGTTTCACATGGTGTCCAAGTATTCATTTTGGCTTCCACCCACCTCCCAAAAACAAACAAGTAGGTGGATTGACTATACTAAATTACCCCTAATTGTGAATGTGAACATTCCATCCAAGGTCTATTCCCGTCTCACACACTGTATTCCTGTAACATGCTGTGGATCCACCCTGACCAGGATAACGCACTTACTGGATATGAATGAATGGATGTTTACATCGTATCCATCAACAGTCCACAATGCATAACGGGAGGATTAGTATGGCAGCTATGTGGCTTCATGTTGCTGCTACAGAATGACATTATGAGCTATATAGGTCTAATATGTATAGTTGGGCCCCGTCCAGGGTGTACCCCGCCTTGTGCCCCATGCTCCCTGAGATAGGCTCCAGGTTCCCCGCGACCCTGTAGGATAAGCGGTATAGAAAATGGACATGGATGTATAGTTGCACATAACAACTACTGTGAGGTTCACTCAAAATTCTGAAGGCCTTGACAGTAGAGCTTCAGACTAACACTTGAAATGTTGACAAAATGACTAAAATCCCCTCTGCCCACACAGATTTGTTTTCACAAAGGAAGTCAGTATACAGTACTTGAGCAAAAGTGGGAGTGAAAAGAAATCCAAAGAGAAACTCAGGCAGAATATATTAGTCCTTTTCTTTTTCTTTACTGTGAGAACTATTATTATTAAGTCCACAGAGGATTGTCTGGCCTTGAGAGATCACCACTGATTAAAAGATATAAATATTTAAACCCATCCTTGCTTCAGGTAATAAGGTAAACACTTGTTCTCTTATAATTCATCAGGGTAAAGGCTGACCACATTTCCGACAAAGCAGGCTATTCAGACTTCACTTCAAGACTGTAAGCCAACTATTTCCTCCCTTTTCCTACTCAAGCAACAGGTGGGAGGGAAAATTCCAGAAACTCTGAACAGCTCACACCACAGCATGCCCGCTAAGCTGTCATCTTCTCTAACAGCTAGCAGAGTGCGGCCTTTGAATGCAAGGCTAAAATAGATCTATCATGAGAAATTAAGCTCCTCCTCTATCAGACAAATTACACACCCATGCGAGAATCCAAAGGCACACCTGCATGCTTAGGGCACCATGCTGATTTCCAGCTGTACAAAAAAAAAAAAAAAAAAAAAAACAAGTATTAACGAGGAGCTGCCGGGAGCCACAGAGATTCAGTCATGCTCTGCCTGATTTGCAGATATTTCCAGCCTAATTCGTGCATGTTAGGCAACCTGCAGAACCTGGGAATGAGGCAGCGATTTCCCATGAGATTGTGGACCCAGCTGGTGCTCAGACTACCTTCCTGCTCCTGTAACTCACTCAATCATGGAGCCAAGAGACCCCAAGCACTAAAACACCTGAGTCGGGCTTGAATATATGTGTCTCTGGATAAGCATAGCTGGGACAAGCAATCAGAACTGATGTTTATTACAGAGAGAGCACACAGGAAGGAAATAGATATGGATCCAGCAATAATGAGGATGATCTTGTAGGCTGAAAGCGCTATAAATAAAAGGGGGAAATGTTAGCTCATGATTTAGAAATCACTCCTGATTTAGAAATAGGCATGAAGAAGACCTGTATTCTGTCATGCATCTCTCTGAAATATATCAATTAAAAATTACAGACGCATAAACAAATGCCTTCTCAAATCTTTTCCATATTTATTTATTTATTTATTTATTTATTTATTTTTTAAAACAGCAAGAGATGCTTAGCATGTTTCTTGGAAATACTTCACATCCACATGGGGTGTGGTGCTGTTAATGAGGGACAGAACTGAACAGATAGGGTTTATCAGGACAGCACTGGAGCTGTAGAGAAAGAGTTCACCCTCTAAACCACGGTAAACACACAGACTTCCCTTCCCCTTGGCTGATCTCCAGCACTTACAGTACACCCACACATTCACATTCCACTCCCTTTGGTGAGTGACAGAACACACACTTTTGAATGTTTAAAACTTCTCAGAAGCATAAAGCCAGGCACAATTAAATCATCCTAACACACTCTGCTGTTTCTTCTTTTCTCAAGCCTTAAAATGTAGCCATGAATAATTTAGTGAATCAAGTGGAAAAACACTTCGTGTTGTTTTCTGCAGTAAAGTGAAAGTTCACAAGCTAGCCAAGAACATAATCACAAACTCAGGATGTGTTGTTGCAATTTTAGAGTTTCCTTGGAGGAAATATTGGATGTGAATCAGTCTGAAGTTTCAAAACCTGCCCAGCGGGTTTTGAAGAGAGACTGCTCAAAAGAGCTCTTTATAATGATTGCTACTGAAGCGACTAACTGCTAGACAATACTCTGAGATTCTTGTACTCTGAATGAAAAAATGGTGACATCAACTGACAAGTTATCGTTCCCTATTAAATGTAGGTCAAGTTCAAGAGCTAAACATATTAACACTGTATTAAGCCATAGTAAACGGCGGAAAGTAAGAAATCCACGATATCAGCTGTTTTAGTGCGCATTCAAACAAGCTTCTCTTTGTATTTGTATACTTGTTAACCAAGTATTTGGATTATGTTCTGTCTCAGTGGAAAGAGGTGTTTTCGTTCACTGGCTCAGACATCACTTCATCCCTGAAGACACAGACAAGCTTATTCTTAAACAGTGTGGCATTATATACTGCCTGGCCCAAAAAAAAAAAAAAACGGTTGCAGTTTGGATTCAAATAAGCAAATACTTAAGAGCCTATGATTGGAGCATTATTGCAGTGATTAATATGTTCCAGCTAGCAACAATTATTTTAACCCTAGGTGATGCAGTGTGTAGTATCTTCTCATTTCTTAAACAACCATGTCGGATGATGTATCCTGTGGTCGTGGAAAAATTGTTACAGAAGGAGCAAATTATTGACCTGCATCAAGCAAAGAAAACAACTGAGAGTTGTTTGACTGCTGAAATCACTGAAATTGGCTTAAGAACTGTCCATTATGTTATTAAAACCTGGAAGGATAGTGTTGAACTGTCAACTCCACGGACGAAATGTGGTTGGAAAAAATCTTTTGGAGATCTTTAAAACGCTTGGTGAAGTCACATCGTAGAAAATCACCAGCAGAACTCATGGCTATGTTTAATAGTAAAAGTAAGAGCATTTCCACATGCACAATGCAACGAGAACTTACAGGATTGGAACTAAAAAGCTGTGTGGCCACAAGAAAGCCACTTGTTAGTGAGGCTAAGCCGAAAAAGATGACTTCAATTTGCTAGGGAGCATAAAGATTGGAGTGTAGAGCAATGGAAAAAGGTCAGGTGGTCTGATGAGTCCAGATTTACCCTATTCCAAAGCGATGGGCGCTTCAGGGTAAGAAGAGAAGCGCATGAATAGTGCAGGTTATGCCATCAATGGATTTTTTTCTGTCCTGGTGGCACAGGCATATTCCAGAATGAAAATGCCAAGGTTCAACTGGCTTAAATTATGAAAGAGTGGTTCATGGAGCATGAGGAATCATTTTCACACTTTAATTTTCCACCACAGAGTCCTGACCTTAATACCATTGGAAGTCTTGAGAAGACTTTATGGAGTGATTTAACTCTGAATATCTTTTTTGTTCTGACAAAATTCTTGAAGCAAGGGCTGCGTCTGAAATCACATGCTACCCTACTACACAGTAGGCGAAAAGCAGTACGCCAGAGGGGTAGTATGTCTGAATCCTCAGTAGGCATGAAACGGTAGGCGAGAAATTCCCATAATACAACAGGACTGGTGCAGAAAAAAAAATTATGATAAAAAGAACCGACGTGCTGTCTAAGTATTAAACCTTGGTTAAACAGGTCTTGTTTAACAATACCCGAATAATTTGTTAACTTCTTGAAGGTTTAATCAAGTAAACAGTCGCCACAGCATTTGAAACCTTTTTGTGATCATGCCTTAACCGCCCAAGCTAACGCCAACGAATTTACCTCAGCCTGTTAACCCCGCCCACATTACATTACTAATTCAGTTCACTTTCCTGCGTTTTGCCGTTAGTGCGGTTGCTTGAATCTGGTGCTCTCTTTAAAATTTTTGTGTTTATGATGACATCGGAGGTCACATGACAATACCAACATGGCGGATGTAGTATGTCCGGGATTGTAGTCGTACCACACTCACATACTGATTAGTACGTACTGTTTCAACGGCCGTGCAGTAGGTGCTGTCACAGTACGCGATTTCTGACGCAGCCAAGATCTACATCAACGTCAGTCTGAAACAGTGGCGTCTTACTTACAGCTGCATGCAACAAGTAATTGCCTTTGTTATTTACTCATAAGAATATTCAATCAAATATCAGTAAAGCTGCAAGTGACATTGTGCATTGTTAAAAGCACCATACATAAATAAATTGAATAATTTAAATATTTTCTTGTTGAATACTATTATATTAACATGTATATAGCTAATACAACCATCAAACATTTACTATTTGCTTATTGTATACCATTTGCATTTATGAATTAGTCTAGGTTCAGATGAACTAAACTCCAATGCTAGGTAAAACCAGTGCTTTATTGCTGGTTAGTCTGTACATTATGAACTTTTCATGTTTGTTTACTTTAGTTGAGTTTTGTGAGCGTAGATTTTGTGTCACTAGAACACTGGCATTGATTTTCAGAAATTATGCTGAAGTGCACTATGAATAGACATAACTGTATCATCTACAAAGTCTCACTTTTCTGTATTTACTATATTCTGTTATTTATTTACTCTCTCAGGTTGTTTCATGTCCTGTTTCCCTATTCTCCTTTTTTTTAAAGTACTTAAAATATCAATAAAACAATCTCTCTCTTAGCAAAAAAGGGCACTTGAGATTTGAAAAAATAGTCACTAAATCCTGATTAGTTACGACATTGCTCCTCTTTTATTAAGCATTAATGCTTTATTTCATTTTCTGTGTGGGCGTCGAGTGCTCTTTGTGGGAGCTAGTGAAAAAAAAGAGCTATAAGTGCTGGAATCCACTTTGAGCACTGAATTGATTAAGGCCAATGGACAGCATTTCCAATCGATCACATGTCCAAAGGACACTCTTAACCTTGGCAGACAGCAGAGCTTCCAAAGCTGCAAAATAAGACAAAGTTTTGATCCACGTACAAAAGGAAGGGAAAAGCACCAGCTATGGATTTTTTTTCGGAAAGTAGTGCTCAATTGATTTTATAGATTGCTCAACACAGTATGAGGAATTCACTCATGCGTGCCCTTTGGACAAAGCATAAAACTAGTTTTTATTTTAAATGAACATTATTTACATATAGTCATATTATGGCACCATATGTCATTTCAGTTTTAATGAGAGGCTTTCAGAAGCTCGGGGAATAGCAGAATAAACAAGCTATTTCCTTGCAGTCAGACCTAATTTGACCCAGTACAAAGCCACTCTGGACCACTTCAGGACATTTCTCTATTCTGTGCTGTTGTGTACCCCTCCAGCAATCATGCTTATGATAAGTACATGAACAAGAAACTGCTCATGCTGAAAACTGAACTCCAGAATCAGGGGGCAAAGGAATATGTGTAAGGTTTAAAAACAATTAAAAATAAAAAAGCCTGGAGTTGGGCATTATGGGAGTTTTTTTTTTTTATAATCAGATATGTATCACAAAGGATTTATAGACCAGACAACACACCAGCATAACAGTAGTCAATATGAAAAGATGATTATTTTAAAATCCAAAAATATTACATAAATACACTATCAAGGAAAAGAGTGAAGAAATACATACTTGTATAACATGCACTAATGGAGAGAGAGGGAGAGAGAGATATCGCAATTTAATTTATATACCGCAACCTATAAAACATGACGGCACATGTTGTTATAAGAAAATAATTAACATTGATGGTGGTGCTGTAATCGTGTTGTGTTATCACTCCAAAGTTAATTATTTTCCTCTAAGAGCACATGCCAAAGAGTTTTATTCATCTTATTCTGCACAAATTTTCCACGGATTACAATTTTCCAATTATTAAATTTTTTTATTTATTCATTGTTACATTTAATGCAGTGGAATTAGAGCTGCACCGATGTATCGGCCGATAAAGGCTATTTTTCACGCTATGGTACATCGGCCGATGGTTTAAAAACATCCGATGATCAGGGCCGATTATATCCTGTCAATCAAAAGAGGGTGGGAAAACATCAATTTCGTGCTGTGTGTAAAGATGAAGTCTCTTGTGTGGAATGATGACAAAACTGCAGTTTGTAATCTCTGTAATCTCTGCACTGCTAAAGTTTTACATCGGACGCTGCAGCAGTGAAGCGGAAGTCTAAATTTTTAGTTTTGCTGAGCTGCTTGTGCTGAATTAAAGGGCCAGTACACTGTTGAAAGATTTAAATGATGCATTGACAAAAAAAGTAATATATTGCACAGAAAAATATATTTGTAGTGTATTTCACATCCAGTTAATGTTAATATAAAAAAAAAAGTTTACATTATATATTACCAGTTTGACGTTAAGTGATGGAGTAGAAATGCTTTTGTTTGTGGAGAGTGAATGTGAGACTAACAGGAGGATTTTTAGTATTCAGTCAATGTTAATATGAATTAATAACATTCAATAAGAATGTTAAGAATTCTTACTTTAACCTTCAGAATTTACTTCATGTGTTAATGTTGATGAGTAATGTGTTTTCTGTTTATGAGACCAGTTACAGTGAAACAACTTGTTGAAATGGAGAGAATAAAGTTTTTATTTACATTTCTTTCAGAATTGTGGAATTAATTATTATTCATTTAAAAGAAAGTATAAAAGGCAGAACTATCGGTATCGGTTATCGGTGTCGGCTGATATCATTCTGAATAATCGGTTATTGGTATCGGCTGAGAAATTTCGTATCAATGCATCTGTAAGTGGAACGTCTGTGAGACAAATTCATTCTGGTTGAAACTTCCTCCCTATAGTAGCCTATAGTGGCTCTAAACAGTCTCTTTTCTATACCATAAAGTCAATAAGAGGAACAAATGCGGCTTGCCAAGTTACAGAGACACCAGAAAGCACAGTGGTCTGTCTTGAAGACTCTCCCACATTGACCATCACAAAGTGCTCAATAAAAAATGATGAATAAATGTCTCCTTGCAGAAAACTTCGTATATCAACATATCAATAAGTATACATTTCTCTTTGTTAAATAAGGTGTTATTAATCGGTTTATTAGTAGTCTTACATGGAGCATATGCCTTAAATTATGTGGAGCTGTTACTATAGAAACAATAACATATTAAAGAAGCACATTAATATAAATCTATGATTTCAGTTAGAGTCGGAACTACTGTCCGAGAAAATGAAACACGCTTTTGACCACTTCAACAGCACTGTAGTGTAGTTTGTAATATCGCTACCAAAATGTCATCTCTGGGATAACAAAACAAACATGTGCATACTTCTTAATATTTGGCAGCCCTGTCCTTAGTCCAAAATTATTCCAGACTTTGGCATGTTTTTTTTTTCTCTCTCTCTGTTTGTGAAGAAGAAATATAACACCATGTGGATGTAAGAACAATGCAGAAACTAAATCCGTCTTTCTGTTTCTTTTCCGTTCCTCCTCCCAATCTCCATGGTGTTAAATGATAACCATGGTGACAGAGTACCCCTCATGTACAGTAAAGGCATGTACCTGATGGTAACCATGGCATCGGCGCAGGCACTCCTCGCCAGGCGTGCAGCCGTGTGGAGAAAACAGAGTCCGGCTCATTTGCCCAAGGGGACATGGAGCAGAACAATTCACCATGCACCCATCTGCCTCGCTGCCCACTTCACTTTGGACATGTTATTGTGTTTGTCACTGTTCCCCAGGCGTGTGCTTTACATGAATTGAAGACCACAACACTATGGAACATCAGCTAAGTAAAACCCAAAGGTGGCATAAAACATAAACTCCATCCATCCATTTTCTATACCGCTTTTCCTACAGGGTCACGGGGAACCTGGAGCCTATCCCATCGAGAAAACAAATTCCTACACATACAAATCATCTTTCTTGCAACATACATACATAGTTTGAGTTAATCATTGGAGGACATTTCACAACCATGTGTGAAATAAATGTTGGGAGGAGACAACTGGACACTAAACAACACTCACCACTCGTGACTTGCACCCTTCTCGACATTCTCGATGCTTCTTCTACAAGCCATGGTGATTCACTGGTAATACCACACACACCAAACCTCTTTCCACTGTACATTAATCAGCTGAATAGTGATATACTGACTATAGTGTCAGTTCAAGCATGTGTAGTCGTGACACATAGGGACATAACGTGATTGATAGACAATGTATCATCCATCCATCTATTTTCCATACCGCTTATCATAGACAGGGTTACGGGGAGCCTGGAGCCTATACCAGGAAACTCGGGGCACAAGGCGGGGGACACCCTGGACATGGTTCTGACCCATCCCAGGGTACAATCGCACACGCGTTCATACACCCATTCACACACTGCGGATAATTTGGAAATGCCAATCAGCCTACAGTGTATGTCTTTGGACTAGGGGAGGAAACCGGAGTACGCGGAGGAAAACCCTGAAACACAGGGAGAACATGCAACACCGAACCCCGGAGGTGCGAGGCAAACATGCTAACCATTAAGCCACCGTGCCCCCCAGACAGTGTATCATATCCCTCCATACTGTGACTCCAAAACACATGACATTTTATGTTGAGTTGATAAATCGATCATTAGTGACAATTAAGTGTTGACATGACAATGACTTTGCTTTATGCTACTATTTTGACCGAACTGACCTCTGCAAGCATGCCCTCACCGAAACTCAAAGGTCTGACGATGCATGATGAAACAAAACAATTTGCAACACAGTATAGTGGCACAATTTTACAACGAATGGAAAAACTGCGGTTTCAGTATTTTTAATCATCTGTGTAAATAAGTAGTTCAACCAGGAATAGAAGGAAAATAGACTTGAGTAGCACTCCCTTTCAGCTATAAAATGAATTCCACTGACTCGGTCAGATCAGATTTATTTACTGGACTTTTATGTAAATAAAGGACTCGGTAGTTGATGTAATATTGTAATAACTTTGTTATACACAAAGTATACATATTATTCAGTTGTGGATTCCAGGGTGTAACAAAATTAATAATAATAATACATAATAAAAACCCTATGACTATGCTTCCCAGACCCATGTGGTTTCCTGTGTGAACACCACTGTTTTGGTCACACTGATCATATCTGTGACCCAGAAGACTTCCTGTGATAGAATGTATTGTAATATTAATACTGTCATATTGGCCAGCCCTCCTTATTCTTGTCAACAGTTGCTCCACATAGTGTTGACCACAGAGCACATGCATATTTTTAATTCGGTTCAGCAAAAAATAAATAAATAAATAATGTTGTTTATAAATCAACAATCACAACAGCTGCGTCCTTTAAAACAAGTAAACAACAACAACAAGCAAAGTTGATCTAAAGTTCCAGAGCTGTGAGGCAAGTCCTCCAGCTGCTGGTGTGTTTTGGCAGGTTGGAGAAACACTGTTGCTCTTTCAGAGTGAACGCTGAGCGAACTTTCGGAATAGGTCGGTCATATACCGCATCGATCTGGACAGGGTTGCTGTCCACACGGAGCTGAAGATCCGCGGAGCGGCGCACTTACCTGCACGAGACTGTGATTTCAACTTTGGTGGCGGGGACGGTGGCGTTGAGCGGGTCGAAGTCTCCTATCGTCGCCATGTTCACGAAGCTGCTGCTGCTCATCGTGGCAGGAAAATACACACTCACACACACCCATATACTACTGTCCAACCCCTTTCTGTGAAAACACGAAGCGCTCTGACGCCGCCGAATGCATGCGTGTGTGTGAGTGAGAGAGTCCGTCCCGAGAGCTGATGTCACACACTCCCCAGCAGAGGCAGCAGCGCGCGCGCGTGTGCGTGTGTGTAAGTGTGCGTGCGTGTGTGTGTGTGTAAGTGTGCGTGCGTGTGTGTGTGTGTGTGTAAGTGTGCGTATGCGAAAGTGTGCGTGTGGAATGTGCGTGTGTGTGTGTGTGTGTGTGTGTGTTGGACAGAGGAATCACGGTGCCACGCCGGGAAAATTCCTGCTCGGAAAAGTGCCCGGAGAACTGAGAACACCTCTCTCCAAACAGAGCGAACACTGTGGGAGGGAGTGATCATCACCATCATCATCATCATCATCATCACCACCATCATCATCAAAAACAATAACATTGTTAATAACAGCTACACAGAGGCTATTTAAAAGCAAGCCCACCCCCAACAACAACAACAACAACAATAATAATAAATCTTATTCATCTTAAATTACCTTTAATCATGTCAGAGTTGTGGGCAAAAAACAACCTGAACTGGAAGTTAGCCCATTTCTCACACTTATTCACATATAGGGGCAAATTATATTAGCCAATGTGTCTGGGAGGTGAAAGGAAACTGAAGAACCAAGAGGAAATTCTTGCAGACATTTGGTGAGAACATGCAATACTCAACCCAGACAGTAACCCAAGTTCAGGATTAAACCAGAGACTCCAGAGATATCAGACAACGCTACCTGGTGCATGTAACAACAACAAGAAGAAGATGACCAGCAAGAAGAATAACAACCACGACAATAATAGCAATATTATTAGAAAATATAGCCACAATCCAGGGTTCAAGCACTCTTTTGAAAGTGGTGCTCTTAGTGGCCAATTCATATACTGTACACTTACTAGATGGGCATAACATTCCCATTCCCATCCCCAAAGTTTAGTCACAGTTAGCCTTTAATAACCTTGTCAAATGCGTACTGATACTGGTTATGTTTTTTACTCAAGTGAGCCATGGTAAGCCAAGAAGTAGAGGAAGAAAAAGGAAGGAGAAAGAAGAAAGGAGAAGAATAATCCTGAACAAAAGCAATAGAATTTCAGAAGTTCCTGCTTGTACTCCCCATAATAGCATCAACAACTATAATAATATACTCTAACAATATTATTATATAAAGTAATACTTGGATGAATACAAGTCACAACAATAATAACCTCTATAATAGCAACAACAGTAGTCATCATCATTAACACTAATAACAGCTACACAGAGCAATAGCAATAATGAACCACAGATAAACACAGTCATGAAAACAGAACTGATTTGTCTTCCTAATGAGATAAGAGTACCGCAATATAACCTATCTAGCTGATTACTCTTCATTGTACCTCTAGGTACCAAATTAGATGGCAAAACTATTAGTCTGCCAATTCTCTTATTGTTTCTCCCTCAATGATTGAAACTGTGCTCTCTGAAAAGTGTCACAACATTCTGCTTTTAAAATGTTTAAACCGGAAAATCGTGCGGTAATACTGTATTACTGCTCAGTAATGTTTTTGACAGAATGTACCTGAAGTGCACATTAAACCTGAGGTACTGTATCAGGACCACCCCTGCTGCCCATGACCTGTCAGGTCACAGACTTGATTATAATGTCGTACCAGTGTGCATGGGAGCAGTGAAACCGGTGCATCACGAGTGGAAGACAGGCTCAAATAGTATTGTAGAAAAGCAACTTCTTTACCCCTACCCTCCAGGCCCTCAGTGCTATATTCTTGTAGTTTTCGAACCTCAGATCAACCTCATTTCCCTTGGTGGCAGGATGTTTGCCTCAAAACATGATGTCTAAACACCAGTTTAGTTAGAACGTAGACAACAGCAATAGATTGAGAATTTCCTCATCACCATCCTCTTATCTTTTCAATCAAGAATGCAGTCAGACTGACTAGCCATGCATAAAGAATTTATCTCTGCCAGGAACAATCGTGACACTAGTTCATTGCTGTTTGAAAGCCTGTCACTAAACTTCTTGTTTTGTCTTACTGAAGGTTTGGATAAAACACCTCAAGACTTTCAGGTAGCCCATACTGGCTGTGTCCAGAGCTAGAATTGTGTGCTGGTTGTTATAGGTTTGGTTTTTCCCATAACTATTGGTACCATGACCTTCCTTGCAGCAGAGTTGGCACCTTAATATTGGCTAATTTTTCTTTTCCACTAACGGTCCTCTGTTTCCTTCAGACCATATATTTTTAGATGAGTCATTGTGGATGGAGTGTCAGAATCAGATTGCTTGGGTAGGTGATGCCATACTTATTTTTGCAGTGCTGCCTGCCAAGGGTGAAAATTAACAATCAGGTACTACTTGTGTGCCTGATCCTTATGGTAATAGGGATATTTGGTTTGTCGCCTCTTGGTGGATCATTAAAGGTTCTATATAGAAAGGTACAACAGCTGGTTTCCCTGTCAGAAAGGGTTCGGAGTTATGCTCCTTTAGAAAGCCAAGAACCTTTATCTTAAGTGTAACAGAACCATTGAGGAACCGTTTTTAAACCAAAAGTGTAGGCGTTTCAAACCAGTCCTCAGAAATGATGGAAGAAGGTGTATTGTTGTCCATGACCCACGAGGACAGAAAGATGATACAGCCAGGGATGTTCTTGATCCAGAATGAGGTGGTGCTTTGACTGGATCCTTTTTGCCGAATCTTCTTTTCAATTAAATCCACCTTCCCCTTCATCTTGACACTTCTATTCATGCACACCTGTCCTAGACTTGTTTTCACAGTGCAGTCGATGTGTGTGTTATCTGTTTAAAAAAAAAAAAAAAAAAAAAAAAAAAAAAAAGGAAGAAGAAGGAAAAAAAACAGTACAAAGGCATACATGCATAAATACATATAGCACATATACATTTAAAGCCACATACTAGCTAGTCTCTTGGAGATGAGCAAAGTTTCAGCAATCTCACTCTTAATGAGAGTTGAGCTAACCAATCAAAGCTCGTTGTTCTCCCTGGTGAGACATCCTGACTGATTTCAAAGCTACGCCTGATTAAGCAATCCACTCTTCACCATTGAGAGACAAAGAGAGAGAAAGACAGGCAAAGGGGGGGCTCTTCACTCTTCACTCAGAATCGCTGTTCCCCTGCCGAGCTGCAAAGGTTCTGTATTTCCTAATCATATCCAAACACAAGTGCTATTAAAAACGAGGTCAAGTTATTTTAAGGGGTTAGGCTTGACTATGAATTAAATATCCAGCAGAACAGTCATAATCCTGTCTTGTGTGTACTAACGTCTGCTTGGCTTGGAGGGTGGTTGAAATGTGAATAAAGAAGCACCAGTCAACGTGGAAGATATTACTTTCAGATGGAAATATAGAGGATGTGGGGGTGTGTTCCTATTCAGGAGAATAATGCAGTGCCTTTTGGTCAAACCAGAAACTACTTTCGATTTTAGACAGACAGAACAGATCTGATGGGAAATGTACTGTGTGCATGACAATTTCAAAGTGTGCAAACAGTTTAAGGAGTAATGCAAACAGATACAATTAGCCCTCTACTCCACACTATTGCCATATAGCAATTCCTCTGAGCATTTAAACAATATTTTTTAAAACTAATTTATTTCTCTGAGCTTAGACAAAATTACCGAATATCTGAATCTCTCTCAGTCCTCCTACTTCCCCGTGAATCACCCCATTACAGCTCCTCCTTTAAAAAAAAAAACAAAAACTTTAAAACTTGCTTTGGATTGTAAACATTCCATCTGTGGAATCTGAACTTCCAGCCCATCTTTGACAAGCATGTGAACACCACACTCAAATATGTTGGCAAGTAGAAAAGTGACAGCATGATTAAGTGACTTACATTTATATACTGCCCCCTACTGATCACGTGCTGCAGTGCAGTTGCGATGTTCGTGTAGACTTATTCCACTTACTTTTAAAGTTCTAGGTTTAGCGGGGGGGGGATGAACATTAATACATTAAAATTGCAGCTAAAATCTTTACAGTGTGAAATAAAAAACAACAAAAAACATAAAATGTAATAAACAAAATGAAAATAGGCAAATAATAATTATAAAATAAATACTAGCAGTTATAGAAAGAGATCAATAACAATATAACAAATAAAAGTGTGTAAATAATAAAAGGCAAATAATAAAAGCTACTTATATAAGCTAAAGTGGAACTTATTTTTGTTTTAAAATCAAAGATCAGTGGAGTTCCATAACTTTGGTGCATAACAATAAAAGTCTGCTTCACTAATCTTTTTAAGTTTAATAAATGGAACAAGGAGAAGGCTAGCACTAGATGATCTCAAGGCGTGATTTGAAGATATAATCGAATGTCTTTAGGTAGCTAAAAAACAATCCCTATTCAACCCCACCCCCCACCCCCCATTTAGATCTGACACTAATATATAATACATTCTGATTAGTAATGATTTAAAAGAAGACGCAGAAACCAAACAATCCTTTCAGACATGATTTGTATTGACCTGGGGTTTTATCCAGACAGAACAGACAGTTAAAACAGTGATTAAGTTACAGTCAGTGATCCCATGTACTGTACATCTAAACACTATCCAAACAAAAGTGTATGCACAATTAAAGATCAGCACTTCATACATCAGACACACTAACGTACACCACAAATACAGTAGATAAGACAGTTTGTAAAACTAAAACACATGGGTGCCCAAGTATTTGTACCAGTAGTAATGAAGTTACAGATTCTTTGTGTTTACGCTGCAGGAGCTCTCACTGCTGAGATTAACGGCAACACTTTTCACTTTGGACATCGACCATTAAAGAGAACTGACATCAAGGTTTGCTTAAGGTTTCATTTAAGAGCATGTCGGTCATGTTCAGTCAACATGAAATCACGTTCATACACATTCAAAAAAGTTTTAATAAGTCTTCACTATGTTTTAGAGCCAGTTGTACTGCCCTTAGAGCACCAAAGCCCAGCTTTGGTTTTTGCACCAGCCAGCTATGAGCATGTGACCTAAATTCAGGTAAGACTGTTGGCAGTGCTCAGGAGCAGGGCAATTTCGGAGGAATGCTGATCAGCTTTTCTTCTCTGGCAGTTAAAGATGCACACAAGCAATGCTGTATGTTGAGGGGGGGGGGGGGGGGACACAGCCATCGCACGCACACTAGCAGGAAACTAGCAAACTTTCAGGGAACCAAACTGCCGACAAAGAATGCTGGGTTTCTTCTCTTGTGCAAACCATACTCTCAGTTTCTGAGTCACAGCGTGTGTTTGAGTCAGTAAAGCCCGTCATCCAGAGAGCCTTTGACTTGCCAGATCCTCACTGTCCGATCTCTGCAAGAACACAAAATCAGAAACAATATTTAGATTATTACTCTTCAATGCTGGTAAACAGTGTTTATAAAATATTAATAATATAAATATCTTAAAAGATTAAATATTCAAAAGCATTAATGTGTATTATTTTACACATCCACATAGAGAATAAACAGTAACACTACACTATGTATGGATAGGGCATGTGTAGTTATAAGAAAACAGTCAATGATGGGGTGTGATGTGGCTCAGCTTGAGATACAGAGTTACAGTACAGTTACCACACTGAAGTTGATTCTTTTTTCTAATAACAGCATGTCCCATAGTGTTTTATTCCTCTTATCCAACAGCAAATTGGCTAAATGTATTAATGAATGGCACTTCATACTTTTTAATCGTTTATAGTTACATGTAATGCTGTGGAATATCCGTGAAATAGTTACTTCTTACACTACTGCTCCATAACACCCTTCCCAGCACCTATCCTAGTACAACGATCACTGCATGTTGACCTACGTGTCAAAATGACAGCATTATCTTACGAACTACCAATTTCACGAGCCTACAGTTTATAAACAAATGTTTGTTTGCACTTGGTTTTTCCATCCAATGCTGTTCTGCTGTCATGTGTAGGTAGTGTGCACTGCCCTGTGTATTTATTGTTTTTTGTATCTATCAAACCTTGTGTATTTATCGTCCTATGTATTTATTGTATACTTACAGTAACACTGTTCTCGTGTCTTTGCACTCTGAGTAGTCCTGTGATCAAGTGCTGCTGTATATATTGCACCACGGTCTTGAAGAGACTATATTTCATGCCAATGTATACACGTTATATGGAGGAATGGCAAATAAAACCCACTTGACTTGAAATATCAGTTATGTTATAGCAGCTATAAACGGTGGCTCAATGACATTTGATTAGAAACCCCACTATGGACAAATACAAACAAATCAGAAAGAAAAATTCATTCTGTCACTGATATTTAGCTAATTGCTTGGTCCAACAACATCTCATTAAGTCACTTTTATGTTGTTATTTTTTTCCTTTAATTTTTCACGTCTGTATGTTTGTTTGTTTTTTGCGCCATCCTGTGTAATCTCTAGCATGTCAAAATCAAAGCCAGTTATTTTATTACATACCTATATTTTTTTTAGAATAGAAGAGTTGAATATATTAAGACCAATAACAAGCCAGTAGGTCATATTGTGGAGGAGCATGTATTGGGTCACATTTGTTGTTTTGTTTAAATTCATCCTACAAGGAATTTTATTAGTTAAGATGTTAACAGACAGATGATGTAAATGCAAATGTCATTATTTAATCTGAGGGAGATATTAAAGACTACATGGATAAACATGTGCTTCAAACAAAAACCCAGTTTTTCTGTAATGTCACAGTTGTCAGTATGGTTTAGGACAGTGTCAGAATATGCTTCCCAACATTTGAAGGTGTGCACGGTTGTGCGTGTGGGTGTAGGACTCACTCTGAGGCAGTGAACAGATGAGTGCTGTTGGTGGAGATGCCGTTGATGGCACAGTCATGTCCTCTCAGTTCCCCCAGGGGTCTGAGTGTGTCTGAGTGCCACAGCTTCAGGAGACCTCCTCTGCACACGCTCAGTAAAATCCTGGAATCCGGTACCACCGCCAGAGCGCTTACCCAATCAGAGTGTGCCCGGTCAACCTGCTGCTCAGGGCAACACACACACACACACACACACACACACACACACACACACACACACACACACACACACACACACACACACACACACACACACACACACACACACACACACACACACACACAGAGAGCATTTGTACACCGTGTACAGAATGACCTATTAAAGTCTCTTCCTACATCCCATTACAAGTTAATAGGTAATGAATTTATCTAAGCATCTACCAGCAAGCACCTCACTTGCAAAACCCACCCCCCAAAAAAAACTAAAAAAAAAAAAACCCAACAAATTTCTTCACAAATTTGTCAGGAATTTGGAAATAACTGCAGGATTGATTAGACCTATACCACCACATTAACTGTTAAACTTGAAGCACCTGTCTGTAAGCCCAGACTTACCTTCTTACTGTAACTACACACGTTTTCCTCTTAATTCTAAAACAGTTACTAAATAATATGCTTGAAGGTGAATAACAAAATAATATGTTAGGACGTTAAGGATCAATGACATTAGGATTAGGACTCCACCTGTTATTTAACAAAAGTGCCTATTTATACATGGAATTACATAGCTCAACCTGATGTGAACATTTTGGCATGTAGACATAACAAAAGAACGATCTTGTAAAAAATGTAGGCATGACAAAAGACCTGATCAAAGCCTATCATTCATTGTGTGAGGAAATCACACTTAGCTAGCAAGACCGCTTTAGGCAGGAAGATAGCTTAGACAAGTAAATATAAACATTTCTCATGTTCATGTTCAGACTGTATTGACTACAGCATGGCAGTACATGGTGTCGAATGTAGCCTCTCTCCATATTGTACCTGTTTGAGCTGTTTGCTAGACAGGTCCCATTTCCGGATGCAGTCTCTGGCTACGCTGTACACGGAGTCTCTCAGAATACCCAGGGCCTCCAGGCCATCCTGATGGGCTGGCTCAAAGTTATGAGTAGAAGGAATGCTTCCTTGAGCACCTTCCAAGACATCAAACATCTGAAACAAAGAGCGCATACACACACACACACACACACACACACACACACACACACACACACACACACACACACACACACACACAGGAAGTCTGTGCTGATACGGAGTAGTAATTGGGAATAGCTGATAATGAAGAGGTGTACAAGTACATACTGGTGAACCACTGTGTATTTTGTAGAACCTTGAAAGCTTGATTAATATTGTAAAGTTAATTTTTAGGTACAGTAGGCTATGAATTAGCTGCAGTGGCATGTGTGCTGCTGTGAGCGAGCTGAGTTTGAAAACTGGTAATTAAATATAGCCTACACACTGGAAGCTCAAGAAGGACTGGCACACCAAGCATAATAAGTGCTTCGGGGTGTGTGTGTGTGCGTGCGTGTGCGTGTGTGTGTGTGTGCGCATGTGTGTGCATGTGTGTGTGTACGTACCTTTAGACTATGGTCTTTGGAGCCTGTAATGACCACATCTTGACCATTCCCCAGCTGGTCCACTGCTAGACACATTACTGGCCCCAGATGACCTGTCAGTTTCCCTGTAGAAACAAACCTGTAGGAGGACAGCGAGAAAGACGGAAAAGGCTATGCTGTAGAGTTTTGGAGTAAACACAGTTTGATATAAACTGATTGATATGCCAGCTCAAGACACCCTAATATTCTAAAGTTAGCAGTTACCTTTCAAATGTTCAGGAAATAACTGACAAAAGAAACTGGGAATGAAGGTGAACATTCTAGAGACCTCCCAATAATAATAATAATAATAATAATAATAATAATAATAATAATAATAATACACATGTAAGGCACACTAATCCAACTTCATGATTTGCAGATGTTTATTTATAGATTGCTGGGATGGTGTCTTGAGCCTTAGCTGTTATTCTAGTCTAGTATCCTCTGTACTATTAAAATGAGAACTGCAGACAGACTGTAGAGGTATAACAATACAAATCCCTGTCCCAATCCCAGTCTGTCTTCCAATATTTGCATCTTGATTTCCCTTAATAGCTCAAGTAGAACTACTGTAGACCTTCCTAGAAGACATTGTGACATCATTTCAATGAACAAACAAACAAACAACACTCCAGAGTGGCGTTTGAACTGTTCGGTCTATCGTCTGGAGATTGAGAGTTCGATTGCCGATTATACCACTGCCATATGTAGCTGTGAGCCAACTATTCTCTCTGGGTGGAAAGGATGGTATACTCTCTCTCCCCTGTCAATCACGGTGACACTAGCCAACTAACCTGTTGTGAAGCACTGAAATCTCGTTTACTTTATAAAGGAAGTCTAAGATCACATCATTCTGATGTGATCAAATGATGTGCTGTCAATAAATGGTTAAAAAGTGACTATATAATGTCAATTTAAAGCTATGTTGCATTCAACCATAAGGCTGAGAAAGTCATAGGAAAAGAAAAAAGTCTTTCTAAAGATGCTATAATGTAGTTTTTAAATCAACTTCCAATCTCTCAGAGACACTTTGTTCTCGTATCCATCAGGCAGAAATTCCAATTGAAATGAAAAACAGTCTCATCTCTAAAAGGACATTTTATACAGTTAAAGAGCTTGACCCTTGGATGAAAAATTCATGAAAGCTTCCATCAAATACATTTCTCATAAATGTTTATTGATGGAATTTCAGCAGCTGCCCTTAGGCCTCCATTATAAGCGAGTCCCCCCCATTTCTCTCTTAGTACAGGGGAAACGTCGATATTATTGTTCATGGTAACTGCACATAGAATACAAGGTAGATGTAGTGGAGAGTACAGATTAGGACAAACAATGGTGAAATATTCCTTTGACTCTAATAACATTTGTTTAATATATGATAAAAATGGGTTTAATCTATGATGTTATTTATGTGATCATATAACTCCACTAGCTAGTCAGCCAGCAGATATGACTCACATAGTTAAAATTAAAATGCATATTACGAATAACAGCATTATGAAACCCAGAGAAAGTTATTAGCATTATCCCTCGTTCTTTTTAAGGGGGTTTGCTCACTTGAGTATTGTACAGTACGTGAGGAAGTGTAGATCCTGGGTGTACCTATCTTCAGTTCAGTTCAGATAGACAGATAGATAGATAGATAGATAGATAGATAGACAGACAGACAGACCAACCTTGGGTCTCACTTATAAAAATGATTAGAAATTAATTTAGGCTAATGACCCGAGTAGCAAATGCCACATGACTCAGCAAACTAGAGACAGTGACATGTGACATGCTAAAAACACTGACTGGCACCATTAATTTTCAAATCCCACTCATGCATGAACTATAATATAAAACTCATAAGCCAGAGAAGAAATAAATCACTTTTATGATGCTTTACATATCACACCAAAACAAAATGATCACTGGGAAAATAATTACTGTAATAAAACTCAGACCGAAATGTCACTTGGGGAAAAAAGTCTATGTGAAAAATTTTGCCAACATAATGGATTACATCATTGGGGCTAGCCTGGTACTCCCAACCAGCTAATCCATTTTACTCTGAATGCAATCACTCGTACTCACTGTTCCTTTCATATTGAATACGACCGCTGAAACTAATACAGGTCATTAGGGCCAGCTGACAAGGGCATATCTGATAAACTACAGGAATGCAGAATCCGTTACTCCATACCTCCTCAGATCCCACATCCTGACTGCGTTGCCTGCTGCAGCATATAGGAACGTTCCAGAAGGATTCAGGGCAATCTGGTTGATCTGATTCTCACCAGGAGGGATAGCAACAGCTCGATTGCCCAGATTAGCACAGCTATCACCCTGAGACACCTGACCAGAGGACCTGAGACAAGGGGGCAAAAAAGAACATTTAATCTTTTAAAGGA
This sequence comes from Ictalurus punctatus, assembly GCF_001660625.3. Lineage (NCBI taxonomy): Eukaryota > Metazoa > Chordata > Actinopteri > Siluriformes > Ictaluridae > Ictalurus > Ictalurus punctatus. The sequence goes on along the minus strand of NC_030434.2, from coordinate 12,708,351 downwards.
ATAACAACAGAAACGCATTAAAATAAATAAATAAAAAAACCCCTATGTCTCTTACTTAACTTTAGATGTTCATGAACTTGAACCGGTCAGTAACTCACGTGAGTGTACGGATGCATTTGGCCGAATCCCTGATGTCCCACACTTTGATGTAGTTGGTGGAGATGGTGAAGACGAGGCTGGAGCAGTACCTGACAGACAGAACACTGCTGGGGTGATCACCAAGGGACATGATCTCCTGTCCTGTCACCAGGTTCCACACCTTACATGTCCGGTCTGCCACCAAACACAGAGAGACATGCATCAGTCAGGACAACAACAACAACAGCAGCAGCAGCAGCTACAAGGGGCAATCATTTGGGTCAAAGCACTACTTTGTAACTAGTCTTCGATTTGCAATGATTGCTATATTGATGTATGACTACAGACTGTTACATTATGGTGACAAAACAGCAAAACCCCACCCATACTGTCTGATATGTTACAATCAAAATGTGTGATGAAAATGAAATTTTTTATTACTTCACTAGCAAAATGGATTAAAACAAATATAAGAAAACATTGTGACGAGCTCAAAAATTGGGAAACAAGAATTAAGGATAACAAAAACACTATTAACAGCTGTCTGACTCAAAACTGCACATATGAACACAGATTCCAGTCTTCAAGATAACCATATCATAAAGGCATATATTTGGTTTTATTTCTGAAAACAAGATTAGCAAATCCTGTAGCCAACTCATATAGTATAGAATCCATACACTGACATGTCATTATGCTGCCAGGTTTTTATTTTTTATTTTTTCCCCAGTCCTAGGAACCCTGCAGAATTTTAAACATTCCCCGTTTCCAAAACAGCTAAAGTTGATGAACTTAATAATGAGCTGATGAGGTCAGTCTAAGTGTTGGGAGCAGGGAAAGCCTGAAACTGTGCATGTTGGTGCGTCCCCAGTAGTCGAGATACCCTAGGAGTCATTCCTGTAATGTGTCTACATCTTTGTGGCAAATTAAGCACCAAATTATCCAAATGGTAATTCTGTGTGGTAATTCTGTAAATCAAAGAATTTTAAATGAAAAAGAAAAAAAAAAAAAAAAAAAAAAAAAAAAGCTCAGGTGATATAAGCTAAAATGCTTAATGCTGTCCTAAAGCTCCACCATCAGGCCGGTACACATTCCTATTACTTCAAAGAGCAGTAGGTATGGTAGTGTACATTTTCAGCTTATCGACTATGTAATTATTGCGGTAATCAGTTGATGCTGGCTGAATGTACACTCGTTCATTCCCAAACGCACATACTGTATGTACTGTAAAAATAATGCCATGTCTAATATAAAACAGCTAGTCCCGATCACACATCTCATGAGTTAGAATGTGTTCTAGCATGCGATACCAAATGTGTATCGTTCCATGGACCATGGGTTGCTAAAAAAATAGCAACGGTCACATTACTCCAGGCTCAAAGTTACTTGAATCATTAACCTTACTGTAACAAATATTAAAAAATGGATGTATTATAAAATATAACATTCAGTTATTATTATCGTAAAAAATGTTTACATTAAAAAAAAAAATTATTAAAGGCCTTATGTCAGACAAACACAATGCCAATTCATTACATGTTGGAGAAAGTTCTTTTTGATACTGTGACCAACCCTCATCAAATTTATACAGAAGGCCTAACGCAAAATATTCCCACAGAGGCTGGATCAACATCTGTGCGTTTTGAATTTTAAGTAAGATAATACAGTGTTCAGAGAATATAATATCAGTTGTCCTTTTTCTACCAAACGATAACACTATTAGCTATTATGCTGAGCCAGATAGATGCTAGTTTACAGGGCTAAAACTATTATTTACCAAATAACAATACTGTAACTTTCTTGCACAGAGACAAGACACTTTTTTTGTGGTGGAGCATATCATATTGCTGAAATTTAAAACAAAGTTTGTTATTTCTTTGCTTGACCCATTTTATTTAGACTGTAAACTGCAAAGAATAAGAATGAGAGTTCATGAGTTATTGTGAATAACATATAGTAGATACAGTGATGATCTACCAACAAATTACAGCTGTTATTTTATTAGCCATAACACACTTCCTCTCATGCGCTATTGCTTAAAATAAATGCAGAAATCTCACAGCAAATGTGTGGTTTCTTTTCCAAAACACAACACAGAAAGTTGGAGAGGTTTAAGGTGTTACCCTTCGAGCCGGTAAATAGTAGATCATCAGTGGAATCCACACACATCAGGGCTTTAGTGTGTCCTTCTGCTGCATACACACACTGAAGCTTGGTTGTACGACTGCCCTTAGGGCACGGCACAGGGTTGATCACGCCTCTAAAACAAACAAAACAAAACAAAAAAGGACACACGTACACACATTGTAATGAATAACTAAATAAATTACTGTCGTAATAACAAATAAAGTCTGAAAATGAGAAAATTAGCTGAAATATAAAAGGGCATCCGTAATGGCAGCATGCAGCTTTCAGAAGAAAATAATCAGCTACAAGATTAATACAGAGACAAATGAGGAGAGGTGATAAAATTGAGGTGTGTTGGGAGGGGGTTAAGAACAGCTACCTTTGAGCCTCTAAAACAACAGGGTGATCAAATCTGTAAGAGAAGAGCAAAACAAACGATCACTGGAGAGTTCAATGTCAGAAAAGTATTCAATCGTAGTAACATATACAACAATGTTTAGTAATACAAGTGACAGATTATGTACCTTAAAATCATTTTTTATTAAACATCCTTAATGAAGTCTTTAAAAGAACATGTGCTTTTTAAAATGAATCATTTTAACAAGTGCATGTTCTTTTAATGACCTAATTAAGGTTGTAATGCTTAATTAGTATGTAAAAATGTTCTGCCAACTGTTGTTGTAGAACGGTGCTTGATCTCATACTGTTTTGGGTCTTGACTCTTGGGCTTGTCTGTGGACGTCTGACTCCTTTCCTGATTTGTCCTGCGTGTCAGAGGTGAGCGTTCTGCTGATGTCTTCTCCATCATCGTGGGAGACCTGACACCAGATCTGTGTGGTACAAATAACAAACTGAAAAACCACTATAGACCAATAAATACTGTATACGTTAAATGCACAAGAATAGCACAAGCTTTAATATTAGGCCTGAATAGAGCACTTGACTTGTTAAACCTCGTTCATTTTCTCTTATATGAAACACAATAAAATCCAGTGCAAAAGACGTACAAAAGACTTGTTCTGGATGACAAATTTGTGGCCAGGTCTCTGTCTACTGAAGAAGACACTAGGGCAGCAATGCCCTCTGAGCTTTCAGAAATGGATAAAAGAGGAGCTGAGAAATCGTCCACAGGGGCATCAGGGTCGGCGCTGTTGGCATACAGCAGCTCCATTTGGGTGGTGGTTCTTCTTCGAGCCTGGGGAGGAATTCGTATAAAACTTGAGAACTCATATCTATTGGTAGTAAGTCAAGATGACACACTGTGTAATGCTTTAGACATGGCATTAATAAGCAGTGATAAGTGAGACAATGTCTTCAACATTAGAACAAGTTCTGTTGCCTATGAGAGGTTTCAAATAACCTTCATAATCATTTCACTGTTCCCAAACACAGATGATACTTTACAGACCTTGGATACCATATTTTAATCAAAAGATATTATAAAATGACTGAGAATTGCACACTTTACAGACTGAAAACTCAAGAACACACACTCACACAAAAAGACCAAAGATCACATACTAATGACCGAGGGTGATATGGTACCCAGGTCGCAACTTGCTGCAGAACTGAACTCAACACCAAACTTATCAAAAACATCAAAAACATGTACAGTATATTCCTGTTACAAACTGATGCCAATGGCAAACCATTCTGGTCTCATTTTAGCAGCTGTGATGCAGCAAAGTTTTGGTATTTTCAAATTATTCAAAATTTTCAAATGAACTGTTCACGTTATAGACTGTTCTATATAGAGCTGTACACAGAGAAGCAGAAAGAGAGGCTTTGGGCTGAATTTGGACAGTACCAGTTCCAGCTCGGGTGATGTTCTTTTATTTCATCAATAAAAATGTTCAGTTCATTACACTGGATTGAATATAGGCAATGATGTATTAAATTAGCTATAGGTAATGATGTATTAAACTATCCAATGAATGTGATCTGTCCTCTGAGAACTGAGACAATGCTACAAAGCAGTATTACACCCAATTAGTGCACTATATGGCAGGAAGGCAGAAACACCTTAAACCATACAGACTAGAGCTGACCAGCACTGATTCTTTAATGTAAATCGTGATTATAATCATACAGTCACAGTAAACATTTCTCTGGTTAAGAAACCTTCTAATATTAAGCTTTCACAGACAGCCATTGTCATGTCTTGAGATGGCACAAAACATGAGCAATAGTTATGAACTGAACTCCTAACTCCAATATATGTTTGATGTACTGTGTGGCGCCATACCTTACTCCTGGGTTTGGACTCTGCACACAACTTCATCAAGTCTGAGGCCAAAGATCTGGAACAGACAAATCAAATCCCCACTGAGAGGTTTATTAATGAATGGCATAAGGCACAGTGAGCAGATCGATTGGAAGCTGATTGCTAGTACTGGTCATCAGTCATGACTCATTAAAATGTGCAGATGATAGAGATGCATGCTGCAGTGAATAAGCAGATGATCAATGGCTCTTACGGTAGAATGGTAGTGTTTGACACCGATTGATCATTTATAGCATTTGTTTATGATTAGTCCATGATTTATTGTGTTGGTTTGTATTCATGGTGTGTTACCTGCCCTCAGTAGCTGGACTCCGGTCAGATTCATCACTGCTGCTCTCCTCACCATTTTCTGAATGAGCACAGAATATACAGGCCATGACACAGTTAGCCCAAACACATCCTCATGTATGCACACATTGGCCCACATAGCATTAATTGGTGCATTTTTGAGAATATCCTATTACCATACAATAGCTGGGTCTCAATAACTACCAACTCAGGGATGAAAGCTAATGTGTGGCGGTCTGGGGAAACCTGCCGGATGTCCCTAAAGCTGAATTCTGCTAAATTGATGGCAACTGGGTTTTGACCCAATTTGAGATTTTCTGCCAGTAATATACTTTGAGCACTCTATTTTAAGAAAACCTATAGATATTTTACCAAAATACTCTCTGTATGCAAAGATCATAATGGGTAAGGAGCCAGCTTAACAAATGCTGGTGTGGACGATGCTGCGGACGAACCTGTGATAACTCATTGTTGACCATTTCTGAAAAAGGCCAGTAATGTTTTTCCAGAAGTAGTTTTTACTTTATAAAATGTAGAGGTAGGTGGAGCATCTTGAACTGGAATTGGAATAAAACCTTTCAATGCAAAATTCTCCCTTTTGACTTTTGAGTATTGAGAATTTACAATGCTAGAACTACTATTTGAGACAAAGCCTGCATCTTTTCAAACTGCTTCCCATGCACATCTTAGGTAAGCTGAAGTCAATTGAAGGAGAACACTAACTAAAATCAACAAGAAGAAAAAGGGACCATCCTTCCCAATTTGAGGATAGGGCTAGTTATATTCTATCTATATTCTAACTGTCCATGGATAGCTGTGACATATTTAAGACCGATATTGACAATGAAGCTTAGTTGCATGAGTCAGGATTCCAGCTGGTGCATTTATGAGGTTTGTTATTTTGGGGTAAACATATGGAAAGTTTGAGCAAAACCAAGTTCAAATCCTGCATACATTAAAAGAATTGTTGATAACAGATGTATACAGTTTTACACTTACCTCAAGCCAAGATATGTTTGGAGCTACTTTCTTCACCTGTTATTTGACCCCAGTTTTAACCCCAGTGTAAAACTAAAAACAGCAAACACCAGTCACATCTTGACTGATTGCCTACATTTGGTGGAAGGTAAAAAAGTGTCTATTTTCTAAAATTAATTCCCCCTCTAACGGTGGCTTGGTAGGTAGCATGTTTGCTTTGCATCTCCCTGGTTTGGGGTTTGAATCTCGCCTCTGCCCTGTGTGTGCTAAGTTTGCAAGTTTTCTCCATGCTTCAGGGGGTTTCCTCCAGGTACTCCAGTGTCCTCCCCCCAGTCCAAAAACATGTCCTGTAGGTTGATTCGCACACTACTGACAATTTGGAAATGCTAATGTGTATGTGATTGGATGGCACCCCGTCCAGAGTGCCACCCGCCTTGTACCCACCGTTCCCTGGGATAGGCTCCAGGCTCCCCCACGACCCTGTGTAGGATAAGCGGTATATAAAATGGATGGAAGGATGGATGGATGAAATTCCCCCACTTACAGTATGTTTGGGTGGAGGGGTTGGTATTTGCTGAATTTATTACTTTAATGAGGTTAGCTGCTTTGAGACTGAGTGTTAGCAGAATGTTCAGTTTGAAAGAAAGCAAAGGACATAGAAAGACCATCTAAGTGCTGCATTTATATACATAACACTGAGTCATTGGTAAAGACAGTGGCAGTGAATCTGAATTCAAAATCACTTTGGGGTAACAGTGTCAGCTCATAACATACAGTTGCAATCAAAACTATTCAACCCCCCATTGCAAATAAGGTTGTTTTTTTTTTGGTCAAAATTTACAGACTTTCAGCTGTTTGCAATGAACAAATTAAACAAAAGCAATTGAAATAGTTCAACACAACAAATTCTGCGGTTTCCCCAAATTCAACTGAAAATACAACTCAATGATTTCTCCAGTTTCAAAATTATTCAACTCCCTGAATAGAATCCCTCACAACAGCACAAATATGCAAAACAGGTGTTGTCTCAAGCACACCCGATGCAACTAATCAAGGGCTTCATTAGCTACACCAGGTGTGCTTGAGCTGGAACACATGAAATACCTGAACTGGTTAGGGTCAGAAAATACATGGAATACCTGGATGGGGCAGAAAAAGGAAGCTATTAACGGATGCCACCAGATTTGTGAGAAGGCAGGTTGTGATAAACCTTCGAGTGACTGCAAAAGACCTGCAGCAAGACCTGGTGACAACAGGCACTGAGGTTTCAGTGAGCACAGTAAGGCACGTACTAAACACAGAAGGTTTCCATGCCAGAACTCCAAGACGTTCACCACTACTGACCCAAAAGCACAAGAAAATTCGCTCAAAATCATATAAATAAGTCACAGAAGTTTTGGGATCCTGTTCTTTGGAGCTATGAAACAAAACTGGAACTTTTCAGCACGATGGATCAGCGGTACGTCCGGAGGAAGAAGAATGAAGAAAGAACACTCTGTCCACAGTCAATCATGGTGGTGGCTCGGTGATGCTCTGGGGCTGCTTTGTATCCTCTGGCACTGGAAACCTGCAGCGTGTGGAAGGCAAGATGGATTCAGTGAAGTATCAGAAGTATCCTATGAGAAAACCTCATGCCGTCTGTAAGGAAGCTGAAGCTTGGGCGTCATTGTTCATTCCAACAGGACAATGATCCCAAGCATACCTCAAATTCCACCAAGGCTTGGTTGCAGAAGAAGTCCTGGAGGATTCTACAGGGCCGTCACAGTCACCTGACTGGAACCTCATAAAAAAATCTCTGGTGGGATTTGAAGAAGCCAGTTGCAGCATGCAAACCCAACAATATTACTGAACTGGAGGCCGTTGCTCATGAGGAATGGGATAAGATTCCTCAGCAACACTGCCAGAAGCTATGCATCTCATTTGCAGAAGATCATAACAGCAAAAGGGTGCTCTACTAAGTACTAAAGATGCTTGCCATGAAGGGGTTAAATCATTTTGAAACTGGAGAAATCATATTAAGTTGCATTTTCAGTTGAATTTGGGGAAACCATTTGAAGCATGCGTCGTGTTTTCAACTATTTCAGTTGCTTTTTGTTTGAAGCGTTCATTATAAACAGCAATAAAACCTGATTTTCAATGGGGGTTGAATAATTTTGATAGCAAGTATAAGGGTGCAGATTCAGGTAGTCAAGCCAAGAGAAGCCAGTAACCGTAAAGTTGTTAGAAAGTCACTAAAACATCTACTACACTATGTCCTGTATTGAGTCTCTGAGGGCAAGCATTCTAACCACTGAAAAGAGCTCAGTTGCAAGCACAAGGCAGAAACTATAGCACTTGGACACCCACTAAATCCCAACCATTACCATACTAATAAAGAGCAGAAACTCAGAGCCCCTATAATGTGTTTAGCTGGTTTAAATGGTCTAAAAGGTAAAAATGTGAGGTTTTGGGGAAAGGTAGACTCCATGCACATTAGTACTTTTACAGTTTCTGGTTAGATTGACGGAGATGCATGTACTCACATACAGTTTTGGGGGCTTACTTACCATCTGCTGTGTTACCTAGCTCTGTTTGGGTTTGGGTGAGAAAAAGATAAAAGTAAATCAAGATCAAACTCAAAAAGGGCAGGCTGGAGTGTAGAGTATGAGAGCCATGCTAGGTGCTGGGTGAGGTAAATGCATGAATGAGTGAGAGTGTGTGTGTGTGTGTATGTGTGTGTGTGTGTGTGTGTGTGTGTGTGTGTGTGTGGAGGTGACTTGCACCTTGCAGAGCGTTCCCCAGTAGAGCGTCCAGCTCCGGGTTGAGCTCAGCTTTCTCCTTCAGCATGTGGAAGAGAAGTTGGTTCTGCGTGGCACTGTTGATCTCTGTTTGCTTCAGCCGGCCCTCCATTACTTTGATCTGAGACTCTTTCTGTGCTGCCTGCAGGCCCTGGGGGTGGAAAATGCACTCTCAGTACACATGTGTACACTCTGCCTTTTTTTAAGACACATTTTCCCCCTGAAGCAAATGGCTAATTCCATAAATATTGGCACCCTCAGTAAACCAAAAAAATGTTTCTATCAACATATCTGCATACTATCATTCAACGGCAACATTTATACCTACAGTCTGGTCTAAAATCGAGGTAAAATAAATGACAAGGCCTTGGGAGTTGTCCACATTAGCAACAATCACAATTCCCAAACATGAGAGTGTGTTTTTGAATTAGTATGTTTGTGTGTCTTCTATACCTTATTGATGGCCAAAGAGAGGAAGTGGTCAAGTAGGAAGCGGGCCTCTGATAGAGTGCAGGAGCTGATCACAGCAGCGACATCCACTGTGTCACCCTCCTCCTATAGAACATATATGACACACATATACAAATGTCTACTCATGCCTTAAGCTCCCATACATTATACAGTGACTATTTTGGTAGCCTAGTCTTAGACTTAAACGTTTTAAAAAAAAATTATGCAAAGAAGGTACGATTTGGTCCAAAGCTATAAAGTCAATAAATAAGATTATGCAGATGTTCGCTAATACAACAGCTGACTGACTATAATTATATTTATAACATGATTATAACTGTGTGTACCTTAGCTTCTTCCATTTGCATGATGTTGGCTTGGCATTCAGCAATGCTGTCATTGATGTAGTCAATGTTGGCTGTGAGAGACTCCATCTCCTCATTGAGAGACTGGATGGTCCTGTCTGTGTCAGTGCCCTCTGCTACAGTCTTATCCCTTTTCTTAAACACCTTCTCTTTGCGCTTGGTCAGCTCTTCCCGTTGCTGGAACAAACACACAATCAGTTTAAAGAATAACACAATTTCAGGTCCCCCCCCAACAGTTTGTCATATGAGGATTCTTGAACTGTAGCACAATGACTAAGCAGTCTATTGTAGCGGTCACCTTGAGGAGACGGTTCATATCTGACTCCATGTTGGAGATGGTCATCCTTTGCATGATGATGTCACTGACACGGCGATCCAACGACTGCCATTTGGCCCGTGCTGTTTTGGTTGAGGAAACCGCCCCTGACCGCATTTGGTATTTCCTGTAACAGAGGAATTATGTAATAGTAAGTTCCAGTCATTTTAACCTGAAAGAAACACAATGAAAAATGACAGAAATGCCTGGGGTTTGTAAATTGATCCAAAAAAGGACGTTCAATTCCCTCCATCTCTTATTTACTCTCCCCTGTACACACACACACACACACACACACACAAGCCTTCCATCAAGAGAAACCCCAAGCATGAGAAAGACCTTTGTGGGTCTGAGATGAAGATAAGATACAGGTGGGTAACATATTAAAAGAATAAGCAACAAAATGAGTCTTAAAAAGGTGCTTGGTCAGAAGAAGCCTCCAGAACAGCTTCAATGCACCTTGGAATAGATCCTATACATCTCTGAAACTGTAGAGGACGCATGAAGACCATTCTTCAAGAAATATATTCCCTCAATCTGTGTTTTGATGATGGTGATGGAGTGCGCAATCTAACATCACTCCAAAATCTCCCATAAGTTTTCAATTGGATTTAAATGTCATTCAAGTCAAGGCCTATGGTTTACATAATTTTCATACTCCGAGTCCTCATGCTCTGTGGATTGGGGCGTGGTCATCCTAGAAGAAACCACTGCAGTCAGGGTAGAAATGTTTGATCACAGGATAATGGTGTGCAGTAAGAAGAACTTTGTATTGATTTGTAGTGACTATATCCTCTACGAGAACAAGTGGACCCAAACCATGCCAGCAAAATGCTACAGCATAACAGAGCCAACTGGGCTAATGATTTAACAGGGGAGTTAAAAGTATTATACCAAATACACTTTTGAATCCCGTATTAGAAAGGAGAAAAAGTGGAGAGACTGAATGCTGGTGGACAGTGTGGACAGCACCTTGTTCCGTTAGGTGCACTACTCCCAGCAGTTTGCGTTCGGGTGGGTCCGAAACGTGCAGCAGGCTCGTGTAAAGGCTCAGGCAAGCTGATCTTCCGGTTTACCTTTCCTGAGGCGGGTCGAACCTGCTTCCTCAGAGCAGTCACCTATAGTACACACAGCAAAACAATGAATGATGACGTGTGGTGAAATATTGCAATGTATTATACAGCAGTGCTGAATTCCTGAATCTGATTGGTCAGAAGGTGTTGGTTAATTTGATATAACCAACCAATATGCCGGAGGCATATCTCCCTGCAGTTCTCGCCTGGTTTCCAGGGATGAGCCTGGCCAGTACCTTGATGGGAGACCTCCTAGGGAAAACTACTGCAAGGTTGCTGCTGGAAGTGGTATTAGTGAGGCCAGCAGGGGGCGCTCACCCTGTGGTCTGTGTGGGACCTAATGCCCAAGTATAGCGACGGGGACACTACACTGTAAAACAGCACCGTGTTTCGGATGAGACGTTAAACCGAGGTCCTGACTCTCTGTGGTCACTACAAATCCCAGGGCACTAATTGTAAAAGAGTAGGGGTATATCCCTGGTGTCCTGGCGCAATTCCCCCGTTGGCCCTTCTCCATCATTGCCCACTAATAATCCCCATCTCTGAATTGGCTACATCACTGTCCTCTCCACTAATAGCTGGGGCGTTGTGGGTGTTCTGGCACACTATGGCTGCCATCGCATCATCCAGGTGGACGCTACACACTAGTGGTGGTTCAGGAGATTTTGGAAAGAGTCTCCAGTGTAGGCTCATTATAACATGCAGAGGTAAAGTAAATATTATTCCTCACATATGCATTCATCATGACTTATCGCACAGTACTTCAACTGACCTATATGACTGAAAACCTTCAGAGACGTTGTTGCACTTCAGTACGGTTAATACTATATTTCAAATTTGCAGTGATCTCCACAACTCTATTATAAACCACTGCTATGTCTTGGCTAATCAACTATATTTGAGATGAAAATTGCACAACTTTCGATTTTCATTAAACTATTTTCTGCTCCTCTGTTTTTTTTGTTTTTTTTTTATCATTTCCCTCACCTCTTCTGTTCTCCTGCGCAGGATGAGCTCCTGTTGTCTCTTCTGAGCCTCCAGCTGCCGTAGCAGGTGCTGTACAAGAGAACAGAAATGAAGACAAGATATTCATCTTGAGACCGTACATTTACAAGACTTTGCAAGTTTTTTTTTTAAGCTCTCGTTCTGCGCTTGTATGAAGTGAGAGCAGAGTCTTTATACCTCCTGTCTCCGCTGGTCCTTCTTGAGCGTTGCGATCTCCCGGTTGCGGCGGGTTTCTGAGACACGGCTCCTCTCCTGCTGCTCCTTCATTTGCTTCATCAGCCCAACCTGAGCATGACATTATTAACATGATGCTAAAACACTGCTTAATTCTGAACCCTACTGAAGTATTACTGACTCAATCAGTGTCTTTCACATTCGGCATGTACTTTAGACGTGCACTTTTTATTGACGTTAAACAGACTAAATTAGCTTAGACTGACCACATTTGGGGGAATTTGCAATTGGTTTTTGTTTTGTTATTTCTACACATTAAACCGCATACATGTATACATACCTTCGTCTTCTTCATCTCAGAGACCTCCTGTTGGAGCTTCTTGAGCTGTTTCTCGTACTGTGACTGGTTCTTTAGCAGGCGTGCGTGCTCCTTCTGAGCCGAATGCAGTTTCTGCAGCTCCTTATTCATTGAGCTCAGCTTTCTCTCGTACTCCGCCTTGATCTTCTTCGCCTTCTCCTCCGTGCCCGACTCCACCGAGCCTGCAGGAACATGCCATCTTCAATATAACACTCAAGCGGTGGTACATTCACAGATTCTAATGAGGCTATTGATGAATTAATACCAGCAAACAGATCAAGCAGAGCAGGTAGTAATTAGCACGTAATTAGCAAGCTAGAAATAAATGCCAACTGATGTTTCATTTTTAGTAGTCATGCAGAACTGTGTAAAAAATAAAATAATAAATCTAAAAATATAATTGTTTTCTGTTCACTCTGCGTTGCTTTGTCTATTATAAAACCACTCTAATAAATATGGATGAATGTGTAATTATGGATGAATATGTAAATGTGAATAAATATGCAACACTGAATTCACTAAAGGAATTTTATTGTGCACAGATGCACGCAGCCAGAAGAAATGAAATTACCCCTTGGCATATTATTTGATTTAGCAGAAGAAAAAGACTGACTTTGTATTTGTATCTGGCATGTAATAACAAGCCCCATGTCGCCATATGGGAAGATAGATTAAATTTCAGAGTTTCTGTGCCTGTGGTTTCAAGCAAAGCGATCTGTGGCTTTGCCTGTCTGAAAATAAGAACAGCAACACTGATAACAATGTTGCCTGGATTGCGTTGCTATGCCTCAGTAATAAAATATAAAAACGTTTGTAATTTGATTGTAAATAATCATAATCAGGTGTTGTGGACAGAGTGGCGTACCCATGCCGTGCAGCACCCGGTCTCTCTCCAGTTGCGTGTCTCGGATCTTGTTCTGCAGCATCGTGAGTTTCTGCTCGTACTGCTGTTTCAGTGTGTGTAGACGCCGCTGACTGTTCTCCAGTTCATCGATCAGCTTCTGTTTAATTGCGATCTCACAAGTAATGTTGGCCAGATCTTCTTGGACGCTGTCTGTGAACAATCACACACCATATAATCCATGCTTGGAAAACAGGCACTTCACTGATCAACAGATGTTTTCCAACAGCGCAGGTTAACTGACTTTTTGGTTCAATAAGGACTAAAACACAATGATTAAAAGGAAAAATAGTCAACAACAGGGTGGTGTGATGCAGTCCTTTACCATTCTATTCTACTAAAGAGAGACAAATCATGCTTTTCATTCAATTATGTTGTGGAAACTCGATAACAAACTACACCAACTACGTTTGGTTTTGAGTAAAAAGAAAATTCTAAACTATTTCCTTGGCCAAACTTTGCCTTTAGGGAGATTTGCTTCTAGGAAAATGTGTATGTTTTTACCTTTCTCATCCAGCTCTGAGTCTGACTCATCCGAGCTCTCGTCTGCCTCCATCTCATCCTCCTCTTCCTCTCCCTCACAGTCATCTCCTTCCTCATGATCGCTTCCTTCCTATACAATCAGTCAAAAGTGGCAAAAGTGGCAAATCAAATTAACTTTAGAGATCTTGCAATCATGTGATGCTTAAAGTAATGCAGTCATGCTGCTTCACAAAATGAATATAAATGTATATCAATAGCAAAGATAAAAATTTAAATGCCTAACCCTGTTGTGGAAAAAAACAATAGAAACCATCACAGAAATTCGAATGGTTTCCACTACAAATACCATTACAAACCATCAGATAACCATTACTGGTCCTTAAGGGTAACCACTAGACATAACATGCCACCAATAGAAGTCAATAAATTACCAGTAGAGGCCCATAGGAACCATTACAGTTTCCATTAAAACCAGTATAAATTCTGAGGGTTTCTATTGTTTTTTCAGAAGGGAAATCATTAATACTCATTAATACTAATTAAGTGTTTTTCCCCAACCTAATCCCTAGCTACTACATCTACACTGCATGAGCAACCTATTATGAAATGCATTATTTTCTTTGAATAAGAGAAACATGGTAAATAGGAATTAAACTCCAAAAAATTCTGGAGTATTTATTTAACATATGGTTTAACAGTGGAAGTGTTGAAGAAAAAAAAAAAAAAAAATCAAATCAATCAAACATACTCCCTCTGGCTCCTCAATGGTTCTGTCTGAGGACTCTTTGTCTTGGTCATTGTCAGGCCCCTCCTCTTTAATGACACTGTAAGAGACATAAATATATATGTAACTAAATGAAAAATATACATTTTTAAAACCACAAATCAAATATAACTGGCAATCATGCCCCAACTCTTCTGATTATGGAACAGCACCTGTTTTTTCAATAAATGAAGATGGTTAGTCCATAAATCACCAAAATATACAATACAGGAAATGATTAAAATGATCACTAAGCAAGTTTTAAAGTTGTTTACTGATTTTTTTTTTTTTTTTTTTTAAGTTGTTGTCAATTTCTGTTTTTAGTCTGCATTTTTGTCACAAGTTAACACACTCTAGGAAGTGAAGATCAATCATTCAGCGATTAAACAGTCAGAAACCCGTGGATTCTGAAGAGACACAAATTATATGAAGGTCATTCTGAATGTTAAAGCAATGGAAAATAAGTGAATAAGTTAATCGATAGACCAGAAGCACTCATTTAAGACTATGGATGAAAAGCAGAGTAACTGAAGTTAGAGGTGAATTAGAGTATAAGGGTGGTCTGTTTCTCCCAAGATGGCATCCACCTGCAGGTACAATATACATTCTATAAAAAGTGATGTTAAAGGGTTAGTTGCAAAGTTATGAAATCAAACCTGTCTTTGTCAGGGTCGTCGTAGGCACATTTTGCCATCTGCCGTAGTCTTCAGATGAGGAGAGTGAGTGAAGGTGAGAGAATAGACCAAGAAACACGGGTAAGTGAAAAATTTTTTGCTAGATTATCTGTTTCTGAGGTGTATGTATTATTAAGTTCACATATGCCAGATCTTTGACACTGTTTATTTTTAACCCATACATGAACTCAAAGGCATGTCCTAGAAATATTTCTATTTAGCTGCCTTAACGTGTAGTTTTAAGAAGTTTTCTCAGGTATTCCGTAAAATTTAATTAGATTAGGCAGCTAGCTAGTATTGGCATTAGCAATAAAGATTAAAAACTGAATATAGCTCAAAATCCTCTCAGAAATCCTGTCAGGTTTGCTAGCTAGCTAGTGTTAACAGTAAAGAGTATGAATCTTGACATCCTCTCAAAAATCCTGTCAGGTTAGCTAGCTAGTGGCAATTGTAAAGAGTATGAATTTTAAATTCCTTTCAGAAATCCTGTCATAATTTATGTTTTAATTTATAGTTTAATTT
Source organism: Ictalurus punctatus (assembly GCF_001660625.3). NCBI lineage: Eukaryota > Metazoa > Chordata > Actinopteri > Siluriformes > Ictaluridae > Ictalurus > Ictalurus punctatus. The sequence goes on along the minus strand of NC_030434.2, from coordinate 12,692,735 downwards.
GTTTTAGTCAATTAGATATTCCTCAGATATCCTGTCAGGTTAGATCATGTTAGTTAGCTGGCTATAATATGTCTAAAAATCCTCTCATGAATCTGGTCAAGTTATATCATTAGCAAGCTGGCTAACAAAATTTGTTTTAACTACTTGCAGGGTTGTTATCCTTTCATTGTGTAAGAAAAAATAAAATTTTTCAAGACTTTTCTCAGACTGTTTAGTGTTTAAGTTTTCATGCTCTAGAAAAAACATTCACTGGGATGAGTGCATTAGATAATGTCTGATTCATACTTTTTTTTTTTTTTTTTTTTTGACAACAAAATGTTTGGTAAATTTGCTGAGCTAAGGCCAGTGGTTAAAGTCCACTGCCAGTGAGCAAAAAGGTCCTGTACTTAAATCCTAGGCCAGAGATCCACTTTTAAGCTTTTGAACAAGGCCCCCAAGTCTGAATTGGAGTAGATAATTTCTCATGTGTAAGACAGAAAAAAAACCCCCACATAGCTAATAAAGACATAAACATAGCTATTTATGTCCTGACAATAAGAAGCAGCTAATATTCTGCTTACAGTACATATATCCATTTGGCAGAGACCATAGCAATGTACAAGTGAGACTGTATGCAATATAACATACATGTGAGTTTATGGCCAGAGATCCACTATTAGGCATTTGGTTGGATCGAATAGTGTTGCTATGGTCTCTGTGAAATAAATAAATAAAAACAGTATATTAGTTTTGTATTGTTGTCAAGACAGGAAGTATTCAGGTTGTTAGCTACATTCATTTAGTCTAAACTTTGCAAAGATTACAATGACAACCCTGAATACACATAACCGCTTACTAGGGCTTGTCAAATGAATTCCATGGAGAAAATAATCACTGTCTGGTGTTATAATCACAGCTGTCATTCTCTGTAATGAGGCATTATAAAAGTGACTCCAGCAGGTGTGCACAGAACCTGGAGCTTAGAGGGGCAGGGCACAGAGCTAATAGGTAATTACCCAAAACACACGAAAATAACATGACTCTGAAATCCTGTCAACCTGCAGGTGTGTGAGGAGGCTCACCTTTTCTTTTTCCTCTTCTCTTTCCTCTTGAGTTTTTCCAGGTTCTTCTTGGCGATCTCGATTATGTCAGATGCCTCCTTCTCTGGGCCGAGGGGGAACGGGGTGCTTCCTCCGTATAGAGAGGAACGTGTGGCAGCACGGCTGAGGTTCTTACGCAGGCTCTCACTGACTGCCTCACTCTCTAACAGTTTGGCCCTGGACACCATAAAAATATCAACATACACACATGAAAACAGTTTCAGCTCGATACACAATGATGCCAAAAGGGGGCGGGGGCGGTGGGGGGGGGTTGTCGGTGTAATCACAGACATATAGATAGAGCCCAATACACACACACACACACACAAACACACACACACAGAGTAAAGTTTTGGACTTAAAGTACACCGAGTGATTATAAGATACTATGTACACTACCTGAGCTCCTCAATTTCTTTGATATAATTCTGGATCATGTTGCCAATTTCCTCATTTCCTTCACCTGCAAAACAGCAGAAAATCCCCCCCCCATTCATTTGAATCATTAAAAGCTAGAATGCAGTTGCTAGGATACTTACAGCAATCTCAATCTTAAAAAACACCTTTCATTACGTGACCCCATAATGTACAGTTAAGCACAAGGAATTAGGCACTTTTAAATCACATAAACGAATGCAGTGGAGTTCAGTACAACAGTTTCACGTCAAGTTTAAGCCCAAGTTATTTAAAACCAATGATTATATACCACAGCCCTGTTCAGCTCTTTAATCTGACTGAGGAGAAGGTGTTGATTAATTTACATGGACGTAAACATGGCACTCCATGTAATCCAAGTCTGATGATAAACTGATTAAAACGTGTGTTATTTAACAAAGAAAAACATAAGGTGAAGCCTTATGTAATGAGACATTTTTGGAATGTATTGGAAGTTTCCAATATCAGTGCTTTGTAACAGAGGTAAAGCTGTTTTTAAACATATTTCTCAATCACTGAAAAGTCTTCAGGACTTTTTTTTGTCCGATTGCAAAAGAAAGTGAGGAAACCACTGTTTACAGCTGCCAAACTGCAAGTGATCACAGGAACTGCCTTCTTTTTCAGATGTTTCATATCATTCAATCTAACTATAAGTAGTATGACATGTTCGTTAATAAATAAAAATATAATAAGCCACAATCAATAAACTCCAATATGTACAAAACGCTGCTGCCAGGATCCTGACTGGGACCAGGAAATACACTCATATTACTCCTGTTCTGGAGTCCTTACACTCGCTCCCGGTCAGGTTTCGTGTCGATTTTAAAATTATGATGCTGACATACAAAGCATTACATGGCTTGGCTCCTCATTACTTATCTGCTTTATTAATTCCTTACACCCCAAATCACAGGCTGCGCTCCTCACAGTGTAATTTGATAACTGTTTTTTTTGTAATTTGATAACTGGCTTTTTCTGTCCCTGCTCCTTCCCTCTGGAACTCAGACCTTTGGCATTTTTAAATCTCAACTCAAGACATACTTTTTTAAACTTGCATTTGACTGCTGATGTCTACTTTTATTATTATTCTGATTAACTTTTATAATTCTTTATTTTTTCTGTGTACTGCTTATTTTGTGTATAGCGCTTTGAGAAGCTGCTTTTAAAGGTGCTCTATAAAATAAAGTTTATTATAACTGCTGGCAAAATGGTACAAGAGCAATGAAATACTTCATGATTCATTGTGTTTTATTCCTTACATAATACTACTGGAAACGAAGGACAATTGATAGAAATGACATGTTTAAAATGCAAACCTTTTTTTGAATTTTTTTTTTAATGAACCTCGTATTTAACAATGAAATAATTTTGAGGTAAATTAATAGCTTTAAGGGCTTCAAAATAGGGCGGGGTGAAAATCTCGATATCATGATAATTGTTTATGCGGTACACTTTTCTGAGGTATTGTTGGTATGGTAATGTATTAAATTTATTATTTTTTTTTTTTTTTACATTTTTAATAACTACAAATTAAATGGTACTGAATGGATGCCGTTGATTTGATGTAATTGTTTTTTTTTTTTTAAATGTAATCTTCCTTGTCTTTGTAGGTATTAAAGAAAAGTATCGTCAAACTCAGTCAAACCTATTTTTATTTATTTTACTACTGTTTTGCAGACAGTTTGTTAGCTAAACTATATATCGTGATACACATTGTGCATATTAAGTATGGTATGCCCAGCCCTACTTCAAAAACATTTCAGCTGTCTTCAAAAGCATATGACACCTCTGTATGCTCTTTATGGTTGGGGTGGGTGAGGTGCGAGGTGGTATGGAAAGAGGATCTGTCTCAGGATACCTGCTTTAGCGAGGAACTGGTTGGCCTGTTCAGTCAGCAGCTGTGTTAGTCGAGCTCTCTGAGCATCGATGGTCTCCTGCATGGCCTTAACACGGATACGCAGGTTCTGGTTCTCCGTCTGTAGCATAGTGTTCTCGTGGACCATATCGTTAACACTTTCCAGGCCGTCCTCGCCTATCATGCGCTTACCCTGTCCAAACGTGCAGAACAACAGAGATATTTCTTCACTGACTGCACCAAATCATTTTCTCTATCTTTGAATCAGCTATCATTAACGACACCTAGAACAGAGTATTACAAAAACGCTCAGCTAAGACGTTATTCAGAGCTACACCTTAACAGCCCAAACCCTTCATACTATTTGCTCATGCTTTTTCTTCCCTTCTCTCTCACCGTCTTGTACTCCATGAGCTCCATCTGCAGCCGTGCGATCTCAGTCCTGAGGGCGCTGATCTGCTGGCTGGCTCGGTCCTGATTCACCATGACCTTGTTCTTGATGTTACGTGCCCGGTTAGCATACTTCAGAGTGTTCAGGGTTTCCATGAAGTCCCGGTCCGAGGGGCTGATACAGGCTATCATCACTGTCTGACTGGGGGGGTGGGGGGGGGTGGGACAGACAGACAGACAGAAAGAGAGAGATAAATATAGAGAGATAAAAAAAATATGATTGTAAATTCAGGGGGAAAAAAAGACTCATTCTCACTAAAAAGCTCTTTGAACAAAAAAGCCTCAAGAAAAAAGATGCATAAACTAATATTTAATATTTATATGATGCAGCTTACTTTCTGATTTATTTTTTTTTGCAAATAAAATCTTTGGGATAAATTTTCAGACAAACTTATACAGATGGAGGTGTCTAAGCTGTTCCACTCAGTATTAAAGCTGTGATGAAGCTGCATTAAAGGTGCATTAGGTTAGATTAGTCAAAATAAGTCAAGACTATGTTTCTAGTCATTAAGTATGTGGAGTTTAACAAAGTTTTTAATGTTTTATTTTTTTAAATCCTAGACTTAACAATAGTAAGGACTGTCATGACACCACTTTCAAATGCACTCGGTCATTCAACTGCTCGAAAGCCGATTTATAACACTACAAACATGCAGTATTTGGCTCGCCCCGATTTATGAGAATCAAGAGTCGAGGCTGAGAATGCCTGTGCTGTCCTGTCCTTCGCTTAGGCTGTCTTAGCATTCTTAGCTGCACAAGAGTTAGCTAGCATTATATCCATTTCTGCAAAGATGGTTCAGCCAAAGCACCGCCTTACCTGGCTCGCTAAGTGATAAAACAACGACTGGCAGAAGGGCCATGTAAACACAAAGAAGTGCTCCAGTCCATAACACAGTTTTTTTTCAACCACATAACATACTTGTGCTCAGGACATAGCTTAAACAATATTTAAAAAAAAATTTTTGTGAAAAAATGTTTAACATTGTTAATCCCAGATTAAAATGGCATGAACATAATCTTGATGATATAACTATGATTATTAAAAAAAAATAAAATAAAAAACAAAAAAAAAACATGGCTGGGCAATATGACAAGAATATCATTATGACACTTGAGGACAATACTATGATACACAATGTGCATCACGATATATAATTTAGCTAACAAACTGTCCGCAAAACAGTAATAGATTAAATTAAAAGCGGTAACGACTGACGATACTTTTCTTTAATGCCTACAAACAACAATTTTTTTTTAATGCGTCAAATCAACAGTGTTCTTTCAGTACCGTTTAATTTATAATGATTAAAAACATAAAAAAAAAACATATCACCAAACAAAGGATATCTCAGAAAAGTGTATCAAGTAATCATTTATCAGGATATCGATGTTATATTGATATATCGCCTAGCCCTACTGTACAATGTCCAACTGAGGAGGGGTGATAAAAAAACATTTCACTTTCACTAATCCATAGGCTAGGCATAGTTTAACAATCTTAAAATGCAGACCTGTTCCCTCCCAAAGAGTCCTGCAGGAGACGGGTGAGCTTTGAGTCACGATACGGCACGTGTGTTGAGCGCTTGCTCTTGTCTCCCAGAGCGCTGATGACGTTACCCAGAGCGAGCTGTACAAAACACACCAACGACAACAAAATAAAAACCCCAACTTATCACAGAGGTGAACTGCTGCTGTTTATGTAAAACACCACCAGATGGCGATGTACACCACAACTCTAGGAGCAGGTGACAGCCTGGAATAAAATATCCGGCTTCTCAAAAAAAAGATTCTTATCAGGACTGAACATCATCCCTGGAGAAATATGTGCGCTTTTGTTTAATAAAACAATACATGGCCCAAAACTCGTGGCTCTAAGGAATCTTTAACAGATGGTGGAGTTGTTACTTGATTTCCTTTTTTAATGAAAAATGGTATACATCAGCTTTCTTATCGTTAAAATGTAAAACACAGTTTAAACACTATACCGCCCTGAATCATACCAGTCCACAGTTGATGGAGATGCCCTCTTTAGCTCTATCCCCCGTCGCTCCTGTTCTCTTCAGACGCTCTGAGCCAGCCAAGTCCACAAAGTGAAACTTGGCGGTGAGCGTTTCAAACTCGTTCATTTCTGAGGAGCCATTGGCCAGCCTGTTGTCGGTCTCGGTGTTCTAGAGAAGGGCGGAAAAATTAAGACCCTATCAGATAAAGGAAATCGAAAAGGAGAACACAGTCCATCTATCTAGTATCTAATTATGGGGACTGACTAAAAATAGCACCGTGACATCTATACAAAAGTCCTTGTTATGAATTATGGCTAGGTAACATGACAATGCGATAGTGCTATTGTGGGAAATTACATAATATATGTTTACTGAGGATATCAACAGTACTTTCATAACATTGAACATTGGTAGATATCATTGTTACAGCAATAACTAGATCAATGAAAATCAATATAAATGTTCATACCAAATGTTTCTTTTCCCCAACCTTATCCATGTTAAATCTTTTACTGTTTAACTAAATATTGTTGTAATATTGTGTATCAGAAAAATGTCACAGAAAGTATTGATATGGTGATAGTCATATAATGCTGCCATGAATCAAATTTCCATTAGACTTCAAAATTCTTACATTTAATAGGAAAAATTTTAAAAGGGTGTATAGTGAAATGTTTAGAGGGAGAAGATGAGGTGTAGTGTGGACTCAGTGAGGAGTCCGAGGGAGAAGAAGAGGGTGAACAGTGAGGAGTCTGAGGGAGAAGAAGAGGGTGAACAGTGAGGAGTCTGAGGGAGAAGAAGAAGGAGAACAGTGAGGAGTGTGAGGGAGAAGAAGAAGGAGAACAGTGAGGAGTGTGAGGGAGAAGAAGAAGGAGAACAATGAGGAGTGTGAGGGAGAAGAAGAGGGTGAACAGTGAGGAGTGTGAGGGAGAAGAAGAAGGAGAACAATGAGGAGTGTGAGGGAGAAGAAGAGGGTGAACAGTGAGGAGTCCGAGGGAGAAGAGCGTGAACCGTGAGGAGTCTGAGGGAGAAGAGGGTGAACAGTGAGGAGTCTGAGGGAGAAGAAGAGGGAGATGACTGTTGCTGGTGTGTTAATGGTGCCACCTACATTGCTGGAGGCACAGACCCGGACTTGGCACAGGTGAATGGTGAAGATGGCATGGGAGCGTGAGCTCTGGACGTTCATCTGTGTGCTGGCGGTAGTGCGGGAAAAAGCGCCCAGCTTCAAACACTGCATCATCTGAGCTCACAGAAAAAAAATTTGATAGATTTGCATCTATAAATCCCTAATCTACAACAATGTTAAGACTGTGTGGCCTGTAGTTGCACCAAAAAGTTTTTGTTTTTTTTAAACAGGTTTTTAAAAGTGTATTGATACTCATTATATCAAAAATGGTAAAGAAATCAGCTCTGTTCACTTACTCATGTAAAGATCTTAATTGAACAGTGTTGTAATTATAACTGGAAAAGTAAAAAAATATGAACTAGTAAAAAAAAAAAATAGTCCTGGATGGCCTAATGCAGTAATATACAACAAGAATACACACACTCAGCAGTCATACACACACTGTAACCCTAACCTCAGCTGCAGTGGAGACTGTGCGTGTGCTGACTCCCACTGTGTAGATCCCTCCACTGGCATCCTCATGGATCTTAATGTTCGATTTCTGCTTTCTGGCTTCTACATCCCGTGTAGTGTCAAACAGGTCCAGCACTTCTTCATTATACAACTACAAAACAAAGAAAAGTGTTTGATAAGTGTTTCTAAACCATCGAATGTCAGAAGATTAGCTTGTATCTAACCTCAGGACATTCAGAACAGGCTCACAAGGAGGTATTCAGACATTCAGACATATGGTGAAGGACATATGAGGAGTTGAGGAGGACAGTTGACACGGTTCTCGGTCGAATGCTTCAGATCACCACAGTAACGTAAACGTGCTTCTCAGAATCACATTAAGTGAAAAGATAGTGTTCTGCATACAGTGTGCTTTTACAGAATAAAACACTTTTTATGTGTTTGCCTTTTTTCAACAGTGAAACAAACAACCGAACAAACACATAACTCGACAAATCACTGAACTGACAAAAGGATCAGATTAAAGTCATATTTATATTTGTTACTGCTGAAAAAAAAGTAAAGAACTCCATCTGGGATAAACGTTTTTTTGTTTTTCTGCTAGTCAAGAGCAAAAATGAATGTATAACCAATTTTAAAAACTTCAATGGTCTCCAAAGGACTTATCCAAAGGGCTAATTAGTTTGTGAGGTGAGAAAAATAGCCATGCTCACTTCTAAGAACTGGGCGTTGATCTTGAACTCGGGCACAGGGCATCCCTGCTCCCTTGCGGCTTGCTTCCTCTCCTCGATGCCCCTGAAGAGGTGGCTCACTGCACGTGGGATAATGCCAAGCTCATCTTCGTTGATGCTCACGTCAAAACCCGTGCCCATGGTATAGGTCTTCCCTGAGCCAGTCTGGACCGAGGAAAGATGGAGCAAGCAAAAGTGACTGACCACATTGGCAGGGCTAGCATCAGCTGAATGGTAGCTATGGATGTAGTGTAACTGTACCAATTATTGTAAGCTAATATTTAAATAAACTCTTCTTTTTTTATATATATATATAATCAGTGTACTAGTATTGCATTAACCTTTGTAAGATTTCAAACATTTCTTGTTCTTGAACAACACTGTATTGCTGCCCCTTCAACTGTTTTCACATTTTGTAAGGATAAGAGAATTTGACTAAATGAACTAAAAATGAAAACATTATCTCCAATACAAATATTCATTCATTCATTCATTCATCTTCGGTAAGTGCTTTATCCTGGTCAGGGTTGTGGTGGATCCGGAGCCTATCCCAGGAACACTGTGTGCAAAGCGGGAATACGCCCTGGATTGGATGTCACACACTCATTCACACCTACAGGAAATTATGCATAGTCAAGCCACCTAATGGCATTTTTCTGGGAGGTGGGAGGAAACCAGAGAACCAGGAGGAAACCCACATGGCGAGGGGAACATGCACAGAAACTCCACACAGACTGTAACCCAATCTCAGCATACAATATTTTTAAATTTGGATGATTAATGGAAGCTACCAACTAATAAAGGCTTACACATAATAAAATAATACAGGCTGTCCCAAAAGTCTCTATACATTTGAATTTTTAGCAAAATGTCTTCCAAACTTTTTCCTACTTTATTCAAATTATATAATTTTTCACATGGAGTTTAAGAATGCCTTTGACAAAAGAGGAACGTACTGAATTCATGGATCGGGAAGCTGTCACGAGGTTGTGATGGACTTTAACAGGAAACATGGCAAGCAAATCACACACACACGACAGTGCTGCCGAACTTATTGACAAATTCAAAAAGACTGGAAGTGTTGCGGACTGACCAAGGAGCACAACATCCGCTGACGAAGGCACAACAGACGTGGTGCTGGCAAACATAATCCCCTGTTTATGGAGACTTTTGGGACACCTTTTCTAAAAAATAACTTGATTTTATTTGTATGTTCTATTCTACTTTTAATAAAATAATAATAATAATAATAATAATAATAATAATAATAATAATAATAATAAAGTGAGTCATTTTGACCCAAATGTCAAGGGTTAATGCCTAACTTGCATACTTTTGATTACTCAGATGGTGAAAATCGGCTCTTAGCAGTTTAAACGCAATAACCGTGGTGTCATTAAAGCTTTTTGAGCTGCAAAAAACACAAAACCACACGGTTCTGTCCGTGCTAAACTGAAGCCTACTATGAGCTTGGACACCTCTGCAAGGTCAGACAGTGATTGACGGTTCACTACCATTAGTTTGACATATAAAAAGATGCAAGTAGGAGTGTTTCCTTTGTCTGGCGTGGAGCACTGGCATAACCAGGCAGACACAAAAGGGGCTCGGGAATCGTTGTTGTCATGGCCACAGAGAGAGGAATGTGATGGTGTGTCCAAATTCACAAATCACCCCCCTTAAACCTCCTATGCCCCCCCTTCCCTCTGTGATGAGAGAGGATGAGATTTGGGGAGAGAAGGTAGAGCGTCAGGCTTTCCTCCTGTGGAATTCCTGGGTGCTTTTGTAATTGGGATTTGAAGAGCTCTGTACTTAAGAGAAAGAGGAAAAGTCTATCTGACGGACACGTGACTTCTAAGGAACAGCCTATTTGGTTAATTTATCAGGCCTATAAACACACACCCCACAGGCTCACTGTTGAAACATGTCCGATGTTGCACTGTTGACAGAGGTTTCACGGCTTGTTTGCTTTTCTTTGTGGCTGATATGAAATGAACTGAAAACAAGTAAGCACCTTTTATTGTTAAATGCTGTTAGACATGGAACAGACAAGGCAAAAGAGGAAAAAAAAAGATCCAGGCTTGTCATCTCAATAAAAACGTAGCATATGAAAAAGCTGCAACATTTATGTCATCAATCGCTCATGTAAGTGTTTTAATCTCATGCAGTTTTGTGAGGATTACCCATATTAAACGATGTTTGGCATGCTTTACCTGACCGTATGCGAAGATCGTGGCATTGTAGCCCTCGAAGCAGCCTTCAATGAGCTTCTCAGTGCAGTTGCTGTAGATGGCATCCTGCTGGGAGTCCATGTCAAACACATAGTCGTAGGTGAAGGCTTTGTCCTTTCCCAGAATCACCTGGGGCTCTCCAGGGGTCACAAATGTGCAAATGTGACATCCTTCAATCTTCTCTTTTGCCAGCTGAGGACGGATCCTACAGAAGCAGTGAGAGACAGCGTGAGACAGCGTGAGACAATGAGAAACACGGATGGACAGAGAGAGACATAGACAGAGTGAGAAACATAGTTGGACAGAAAGACACACAGAGAGAAAAAGACACTCAGAGAGAGACAAACCGAGAAAAACAGAGACAAACAGACAGAAGGAGATAGACAGAGTGAGTGTGTGTGTGTGTGTGTGTGTGAGAGAGAGAGAGAGGAGGAGAGAAATAGAGAAATACAGACAAACAGACAGAGGAAAAAAAGATTGTGGCAGAGAGACCAACCGAGAGAGAGAGAGATAGAGAGAGAGACCAACCGAGAGGGAGAGAGAGAGAGAGAGAGAGAGAGAGAGAGAGAGAGAAAGAGACCAACCGAGAGAGAGAGAGAGAGAGAATTAACTACAAAGACAAATTAGAAACAGACAGAGAGAGAAACACTGAGAGGCATAGAAAGAGCAGTATAGAGAGAGAGAGAGAGAGACAGCAATACTGAAGGCATAAATATGAATAGAAAAACAGAACTGAGAGCTTTAGAAATGAAAACGCGTAACACTAGTTTACACGTGCATATGACAGATGTCGGGAGTTTTCACGGTGATGATAACGGCAGTAATCACGTGTTGGTCTGTCAATGAACCTTATTAAACACACTTAACGTGCTGACAGTTTGACTGCAGGTATGCAGCTGTTAGCAGTTATGGGGCTGGGAGATGCCCTGGCAAGGCCTGGCTTGCAGTGGTTTAAGTGCCAGGATCCTCCTGAGCACATTACTGCACATTACACTACACCCTGGACAGAGACACTAACATTACCGATATGCAGACAACCGAAGTGTCTAGTAATAGTCAGCGGCATCGAATATGCCTAGATGTGCGCATGAGTAAACCGAGATGTATATACTCAGCTGCTATTTTATTAGAAACAGCTTCTTTACTTGCCCATGTTATCACATACTGCACACCTTCCATAAAGTCACTTTGTAGATCACTTTGTATAGCCCATGTGTTGCTATCACGATTTGGTGGAATCTCTGCATTTGGTCCATCAGTGTAAAGGCACCATCATAGGAGAACCACTGACTTGATATTTGAATGAGCTGCAGGTACAACTATGCTTATATATGTGTATATGTATATTTATTGTGTGGCTGCATAAATTTCCCTGTCTGCCTACTCGTCAGACATGGAAACTAGCGGGCAGCTGTGGCTCAGGTGGTAGAGCGGGTTGTCCACTAATCGGAGGGTTGGTGGTTCGATTCCCGGCCCACATGACTCCACATGCCGAAGTTTCCTTGGGTTAGCGCCTTGCATGGCAGCTCTGCTACCATTGGTGTGTGTGTGAATGGGTGAATGAGAACCAGTGTAAAGAGCTCTGTATAAAAGCGCTATATAAGTGCAGACCATTTACTAGTCTACTGCAGCAAAAATCTCAATTTGTACTAAAACATTGGTGTAACTCAAGGTGAGTTTTAGTCGAGTTAACTGAACTGTTTAGACTAGCAAAATTCGATAATTCTCTCTTTTTTTTTTTTCAATGCTGTCATCTGATCCCAATGTTACAATGGTAATGTTACAAGTGTAAACATTCATTCATTCATAGACCTTCAGTAACATCTTCAGTACTTCATCCTGGTCAGAGGAGAATTGGGCACAAGGCTGGAATACTGTATACTGTATACTTGAACACCCTGAATGCCACGCCTTCTCGCTTAGGTGTAATTTTGCGTAGCCAGTTCACCTAGTGGCATGTTTTGGTAGATTGAAGGAGAGTCGAAAACCCACAGGAAACCCACATGGACATGGCAGAACATACACACTGCCCGGAGCTCAGGCTTGAACTGGGGATGCAGGAGCTGTGAGATGGCAAAACAACCTGATGTGCCACATCCTCTATTAAAATGTTTTCTTTTCTTTCCTCTGAAGCATAAAGCAATTCTTCCTTTCTGTATTAGTTTTTTTTTTGCAGCATGAAATGTTTAATTCTGTCATTGATCGCAGATTTTTTTGGTCAGCGTAGATACCTCTACAGCCATCCCTGCTTAAAGGCCACATTATTTGGGTGTAAAAGTGTAGGTGTACAGGTAAAAGCGGCAGGGGTAAAATGGACTTCAGTCAGTAATTGTACACTTACAACATAAACTCAGTATACTACATAGTACAGTATATACCTAAAGACTTAGTAAATGCAGGTACACGGCAGTAAACTGACCACTAAGTGTACATATGTGGCATGACTGCGGTCCATGAGACAATACGTCACAGTGCTGCACAGCTAATGTTAACCGGCATATGAACAGAGCATTCACTGTTCTGAGAGTAACATGGAAACTCTGCATATCCGTTGAGTACACAGTCACGCCCTGCCTTTCATTAACTCGTTCTGTTTGTTTTTATTCATCCGTTTTCCTACCAAACTACCCCTACTGTCCATGTTTCTCCGAGCCTAACACTGGCCATCCCAACATCCCAACATCCCCTGTCCATTTTCTGACACTTCATTCATTCCAGTCTGGAAACTGAAGGTCTGATTCACTGACTGCAATAAAGCAGCACACACAAGTAGTATTACCACAAGAGTGTCATTACTACTCACAGCACTCATTCGTCGATAAGCAGTGAACGAAAACTCCAGCATTCACTCTAGACTCTGTGTGAGAGGTTTTATTTAGGAATCAAATGCATTATTCATTTACAGCATAGTATCAGTAACATGTCAGTCTTGATGGCTTGATGCTAGCTGCTAACTGGATAGCAGGTTAGTGTTGCAGGTCCTGGCACTGCTTGGGCACGAGCTACAGTAGTAACAGTTCACTGCCACAGAGCTCTTATTGTGTGCCAGTGACATCAGATCCCAGTTATTTAGCATCGCCGTTCTGAGGACCCTATCACCAAGGCCGTGGATGGGAGGAGAGAAGAAGGATGTATCGGGAGGAGAGCCAACAGAAAGACAGGCTGACACAAAATGAACTTCTTAGAGCGATTACACATTCCACACAAGAGCGAAGGTCCAATAACCTTCTCAGATTAACACCCTTAAGTGAGTTTAAAATCATTGAGTTTCTTATAACCTTGTAAAGTGCTTTTGCAACACTATAGCACTACTTGTGAGAGCAGTGTGGTACCTCAGCTGTGGTGTAATGAAAAGCACAGATGAATGAGTGATTGGAAAGTCATGCATGGTGTTTATTTGACACCTCTCTCTAAAGAACTATGGGGTTGGTGGATACTATGGATTAGTGTATTACGCACAAGGCTTAATTAGCATTAATCTTTTCGCTCTGGTTCCCTGAATGCTATGAGGCCATTGCAGTTTATACAGCATACAGGAACTTCTTTTGGGTAGCTCTTATTCTGGCATCAAACTAGAATTTGATATGTGGTTTTTGTTATGTGTCATGACATGTAATACTCTGTGGGACAGAACTGAATCCCTCAGCTTTAGTGTTGATTCAGATCCACAATTTTATTTTACTGTGTTTTTGAGCATCAATACCCTGGTGCTAAAATGCCAGACTTGCATTATCTAAATACACTACATGGCCAAAAATAAGTGGACACCTGAACATGACCCCCATATCTGGGCCTTTCCCAAACTTTTGCCTCAAAGTTAGATGGACATGATTGTCTAGAATGTATTTGCATGCTGTAAGAGTATGATTTCACTACACTGGAACGAAGGAGCAGAAACATGTTCTAGCATGACAATGCCCCTGTGCCCAAAGCCAGCTCCACGAAGACATGGTTTGCCAAGATTGGAGTAGAAGAACTTGAGTGGCCTGCACAGAGCCCTCAACCCCATTGAACATCTCTGTGATGAATTGAAACACGGGACTGAAGGCCAGGCTTCATCTCCTGACATCAGTGCCCGACCTCATTAATGCTCTTGTTGCTGAATGGACACAACTGCCCAAAGCCATGCTTCAAAATAAAGCGTAAAGTCTTCCCAGAAGAGAAGAGTGGAGGCTGCTATAGGAACAAACAAGGGGACAAACTCTGGAATGGGATGTTCAACAAGCACATATGACTGTGACGGTTAAGTGTCCACATACATTTGGCTATTTAGTGTACATAGTTACACACATGTCCAGGGGACATATAGGGACAGCATGTGGGCCCCGTTGCCACCTCACAGCCCAAGGGTCCCTCCTTGTCAAACCTGAGCTCGGGTTACGGTCTGTGCGGCGTTTCACATTAACATTCTCCACGTGATTGGGTAGGGTTATGTTTTTTGGGTTGGACAGAAACCGGAGAACCTGTTTCCTCCCATCTATAAAAAACCTGAAAGTAGGTGGATTGGCTACTGTGTAAAATACCCCTAGGTGTCAATGTGTGTGTGGATGATGTCTTGGGATGGAGTGATACCCATCCAGGGTGGTGTTGTGCAGTGTCTCTCTTGGTCGATCCTTCAGCCTTTAAACACCTAATAAAACCTCCTGGTCCAGCTCTTAAACTTGGCCTTTAGTTAAAATTCTGAGATGGTAATAAAAATACAGCCATTTCTTGGCCTGACTCTCCACATGGTGTTCATGTAGCAACTCTGGGGCTCAAACACAGGTTTCAGATTTAGGTTTAAATGTAAACAAAACACTGCCAGGACCAGGATAAGGGCTGCCTTCATGGGTCTTTCTATACTTTACCCTGCTGAAAAAGCTGGATTGAGTGAGGCCTTTTCAGTCCTTCTCTTGTATTTCAGTCATCATACTATTTTCATTTAACAACCAGAATTAGTAATAACCATATGCTTTTAACTAAAACATAAAGCACTATTAGCATTTTGCTATAGCAGGTAAACCGATTTGAGGGAAAAGAGGTGAATATTGAGGGAAAAGGTGAGCTGTATAAGGCTCTCAAACCTTCTAACCACTAACCCTGAGATGGGTTTACTAAGTTTTAAGCTACAGGCCTCATTACAACAATTACAGTGACCGCTAACCTCACTGAGCTTCCTCTTCTCAGGGTTTGAGCTGAGCTACAATTCTATAAATGTAATGTTTGTTCTGGATTATCTCATTTACTTGCTGATAACAGATAAAAGTAAAACTCTTTAATAACTTAAAGATGGGATTCCCTGCCCACTTGCTGGTCCAGTGACAATATCATGTTTGTCTTTTTCCCGGAAACAGGAACACGAGTAGGAAGTGCGTATACACAGACGTGCAGGCAGCCAAATAAATCACACCCTTCAAGATCCTAAAATTTGAGGCCAGAAAAGTGTACAAAAGATATCATACCCTCTTATCCCTGAGGAGTGAGGAGTGTCTGATGCTAAGACTACTTACTTACTAACAATATAGTTAATATTCATAGAAATAACTGTGAGATATATTGGGTAATAGAAATAATTTTAAAAACACACTTTATTGCTATACAACTTCTATAGTTTAGGACTGCAGGTACAATCCTTGCGCGCCCAACACGTTGCCCTACCACAGGATGTCTCATGCAAAGTCATTTCCATAAATACATATTTACATATTTAAATCGTCAGCTTGAATCTACAACACAGATATGCTACATTATCCAAGCAACTTCATCATTTGTGTAACAGGCTTTCAGTACAACTCCACCTTCACACAATGGTAGCCTGAGACATGGAATAAAACTCCTTAACTCACTGTGTTTGCATTGCAAATTAAAACAATTTTGCATCTGATGTACAAATGCCACTGAAATGTCATTTCAGTTGTCCAATGTTAAGAGAATAGAAGACTTTATTTGTTAGCAAACATGCAGTGGTGCTTGAATGCTTGTGAATCCTTTACAATTTTCTATATATCTGCTAAAATAATGACCTAAAATATCATCAGATCTTCACAAGTCCTAAAAGTAGACGAAGAGAAACGAATTAAATAAATGAGACAAAAATATTATACTTGGTCATTTAATTATTGACGAAAATGATGCAATATTAAATATCTGTGAGTGGCAAAAGTATGTGAACCTTTGCTTTCAGTATCTGGTGTGACCCCTTTGTGCAGCAATAACTGCAACTAAACATTTTCTGCAGCTGTTGATCAGTCCTGTACATCAGCCTGGAGGAATTTTTCACCCGTTCCTCAGTACATAACTTCAGCTCTGGGATGTTGGTGGGTTTCCTCACATGAACTGATTGCTTCAGATCCTTCCACAACATTTCTAAAGGATTAAGGGCAGGACTTTAACTTGGCCATTCCAAAACATTAACTTTATTCTCCTTTAACCATTCTCCTTTAACCATAGAATGACTTGCAGGGTCATTGTCCCACTGCATGGCCCACTTTCTCTTGAGATTCAGTTCATGGACAGATGTCCTGACATTTTCTTTTATAATTTGCTGTTATAATTCAGAATTCAGTGTTTCATCAATGATGGCAAGTCGTCCTGGCCCAGATGCAGCAAAACAGGCCCAAACCATGATACTACCACCATCATGTTTCACAGATGGGATATGGTTCTTATGCTGGAATCCAGTGTTTTCCTTCTCCAAACATAACACTTCTCATTTAAACCAAAAATTCTATTTTGGTCTTGTCCGTCCACAAAAATGTTTTCCATTAGCCTTCTGGCTTGTGCACATGATTTTTAGCTAACTACAGATGGGCAGTAATGTTCTTTTTGGAGAGCAGTGACATTCTCGTTGCAACCCTGCCATACACACCATTCTGGTTCAGTGTTCTCCTGATGGTGGACTCATGAACATTAGCAATAGCCGATGTGTGAGAGGCCTTTAGTTGCTTAGAAGTTACCCTGGGTTCCTCTGTGACCTCATGGACTACTAAACATCTTGCTCTTGGAGTAATCTTTGTTGGTTGACCAGTCCTGGGGAGGGTAACAATGGTCTTGAATTTATTCCATTTCCAGTCTGGTGGAGTCCAAACTCTTTAGAGATGATTTTTAACCATTTTGAGCATCAACCACTCTTTTTCTGAGGTCCTCAGAAATATCCTTTGATTGTGCCATGATACACTTCCACAAATATGTGTTGTGAAGATCAGACTTTGAAAGATCCCTGTTTTTTAAATAAAACAGGGTGCCCACTCACAACCATTGATTGAAAACACCTGACTAATTTCACCTTTAAATTAAACTGCTAATCCTAGAGGTTCACATACTTTTGCCACATTTGCAAACATTTGATCCTCTTGGAAACTGTGTCTATTAATAAAGTTGATTCTAATTTTAAAAATTTGAAGGTGTGATAAATGTGGGGGTTTACTTATTTTTTCCATGTGACTGATCTTCTTCTTTCATAATATAAATTGTGAAAATTATTACAAAAGGGCAGTGATAATTAATGGGCACTGTTTCAAAGATGATCAAATGTTTGCTTGTCCAAGTATGTCAAAAACGCCAACAATTTCCATGGGGTGTACTTATACATGACTGTATACTTAGGACATGTGGAAAACTGTGTAAATTTGATTTCACCAAAGTGTTCTTTTAAACCCTTACCTCAGCCGTGAAAAGACAGAAATAACTATATCTCCCACTACTGCTGGCTATTTTGACCTTTGCTAATCTCAGGCCTAATGGAGGCTTATCTAGCACCAGGGCTTTAGGTGTCACATGTTAGAGAGGCCAATATGGAAAATAACTTAGAAAGTAACTAAGACTAATCTGCAGGAGCAGTAGCTGTATCATAAGTCTCTGAGTCATGCACATGAATCGATCACAATGATGCTACTGATCTGAAATGGGTCTCTAGAGAGGACATGGACATTATGGGCGATTTGATTTCCTGCTCTCATTAGCAGCTGACTCACTGTCTGTCCCAGAGATGAGAGCTCTTCTGTAGCTGACCTCATCTTGCATCATTTCTACTAAAATGATTTTGTAATTACTATGCATTCCAACATCACATGATCCCTGAAGAACATTTATGAAAAAGGGAGACCAGCTCCTTTTGTCAAAGTGCACTTAAAAGTACCAGAGGAAGGCCTGCTGTTATAGGAAAATCAAATATGTGCTACTGTTAGATGATTCCAGTTATTTCCTGAAGTGTTTGCCAAGGTTAATATATTTGTATTTAACAAATGGCATACATTTGATCCATTTATAGGTATATTTATAGTCATATTTATTGTGACTAAACATCAGCTAAACAAGTTAATTCCTGTCATCACTTATGTTATATGAGCTATAAACATTCTTCCTCAACAGCTTCTTTCTCGGGTTCTTTTTTTCCCCCTCAATGTTGCTGTAATTCTCAGTAATGGGTTTCATAAAGGAATTGCTCAGTCAGTGATAACTATTTTACAAGCAGTACTGAGTGCTTATGAATTTCAACACATCATCTTTTCAGTGTGCTTGCAGCCTCCATGGATGATGACTCATTATAGATTTATTGCTGAGAGGTGCAGTATGAGAACCCTGATGAGCTGTACAAACCCTTAATAATAAGCATGCACACAGCAGCCCATCCAAGTTATTACTTTGTCTAATAAACTAGAATCAAGATATTTATTATCTTAATAAACATCATTGAAATGGCCACTTCTTGATGCACCATTATTTAGTGATAATATGCTTTTCACGATTTACACCTTGCCTTGATCAAACCCTACTTTTAACATAAAACGTTAATGGAACAAAGAGACTGCAGGATGTGTGTGCGTTTTTTTTTTTTTTAAGAACTGTCTTAGATTGCAACAGAAGCTGTACAATGCTGCATAAGTGTTTACCTTACGTGCTTACGTACGATTTAGTCAGGATGAATTTAGGTTATCTAAGACAATCAAACTATTGTGTTTTACATAGTCAAATGTTGGTCTGTATAAAAGTCCTAGACCCATAACTGAGCCAAATCTGTTATGAAAGAGCATGTCTTACATATCGCTTAATGATTTAGGAATTAGAATTATTTGTGGTGGAGAGCTGAGGCTTAATGGGGAATAAAGTCACAAAGGAAATGAAAATTTGTATTTCAGTTTTGATGACTAATTTTCAAGTTAGTTATACTATAAACAGCATAGCAGACCAATTATATGTTTTGTTATTCAATTCCTACACCAATTATACATCTGGTCATTCAGCAACATGTTTGTGGGCATCATCAACCTATGTGTGGTGAAAAAATCATAGTATGTAATAAAAATTGGAAAAAATTGGACCTCTAAGTGAGAAATATATATTCAGAAAATATGTATTAAAATGGAGCAGTACATCTTATACTCTACTGTGCAAAATGTTTGTACTTCTGAGGAAAAAATGTAAAGTAATATGAAAGAAAACCATATAAACTATACTACATAGACACTATATAAATGAATCTATACTTGGTGTAACCAGCATAGTGTATAAAAGTAGTATATTACTTAATATGTTACTTCCTTTAACATACAAAAGAGTGAGGATTATGTATAATACATAATCTCTGGATGCTCCCAAAAGTAAGGGAAACATGATCATGGTTCTCTTTTGTGATATAGTGTTGCTTTCCTCTCCTTTCTCTCACTTCCAGCTGAACGGCAGGGTCACTTTTCATTCATTCATTCAAACACACCAACAGTGGTGTCTCATCTAACCTGCTCCTCTGAACTCAGGAAATGACGGCCACATGAAAAGGAACGGGGGGGGGGGGGGGGGGGGGGGACTGGATGTGAAACTGGCAGAAACTGGATGTGAGAATTTTCCCCTTGTCAGAACATCTGGCCCCGTTTGTCATTCCTACTGTGATTTCAAAAAGCCCTGCTTACCTGTGCGACACCACACGCCCGAGACAAAGGCCTTCTCAAATTTGTGGTGTTTTGAATTGAGGCTAAGCTGCTGTCGACATGTTCAGTGGTTGGTACTCGGGGCAGTTTACCGTTTTTAGTTCAAGGGCCACTATTGTTAAGACGTAGAGGTAATGTCTGGAACGATGACATTCAGGAACAGGTACAAACAAGCCTCTTTCAGCCCTACAGTAAATGTTCAGGGGACATATTACATTCAACTTTCCATGATCCCTTTACAAGGTACAGATTCACAGAGTGCTGATGCTAGATGCCAGACTTCATAAGACAAACCACAGAAGCATGTAGGTCTACACTGATTCCCATTTTTCCATCGTAACACCAATATCAAAGATATGAATCGATCCTATTTTGACAAAAACTGAGGTCATGCTGTCCAAGTGAAATGTCACAAGCATTATGTACAAGTGATGTTCGCATGCATTAGGTACTGTAAGAGATGTTTGAGTATAATCATTTCTCCCCAGTTTGATTTTTTGCCAATTCCCACCCACTAGCAGGCTCTCCCATATTATACAACGGCTACCAATTTTCCTCCAAAACATGTGAAGACAGCACAGCATGTTTTCAAACTGATGCTCATGCTGTGTCACAAGGCAGTGTAATACACTTGGAGGAAAGCACTATCCACCCTCTCAGACATGCATGAGCTTACAGATCCTCACAAATGGCTAGTGTATCTGTGATTGAAAAGGGCGAGACAGTATGCCATCCGTCCCACCCAGACAGCACGGCCGACTTTCCTCTCCTGACTCCAGTGGCTCCCAGCCAGGGTACTTGGACATGGAACGCTTTTCTGTTGCATCACTCAAGAACTTTGAGTATTATTTAATAGTAATCAGAAAAGTTGCATGACTAGTATGACTCTAGGAAAGCATACCATCAAAGAAGGTGTGTGGCTGCTGCTAGGTTATGAAAAGTTGCAATGTTGATTATCTCACTATTATTATTATTATTATTATTATTATTATTAGCAATAGTTGCATTAGAATTATTATCAGTATTATTATATAACATATTTTGTTACTGATTAATTCTATGATTAAATAATAATGATAGCATCACTATGAGCTAAAGTCACACAGGTAGGGAACCGTTTAAGATTTTTTATCGTATCACGGGTGAGTGTGGCTATAGAGTGTTAAAATAAGCTCCTACTGCGTAGTGTCTGAAACACACCGTTTATTTTCAGTCTTTTGCCTAATGCTCAAGTTAAATACCCCAAGGCATTATCTAGCTAACGAACATGAACTGAAATACTATTTTTACAGAGCTGGGAGATAAGATTAAAAGAATGTGTCAAGCTTCAGATCTGCTAATCGTTATGAGCGCTTTTTTGTGGCTGCTTAGTGCTCTTTATAGTGCTGCAATGCCAGCTTTGCAGTCAAATTACATTGCTAATACTACTCTGAAACCCTTGATAAAACCTGTAGAAGAGGGGCGCGTGTGTGTCTCTTCACAACATTTCCGAGTACACAACCAGATTCATGTCCCTGTCTTACTTCAAGGCATAAAACATGTCAGCTGAACAGATCAGAAAATATTGTAAATGTAAAACATTTAGCGATCTGGAATTTTAGACCGACATCAGCCCATATTTGTAATTCTGACTCATATTACTTTCATACTGTTGGCAGGTTGATTGATCGTAGCTTTTTATCAACTATAATGGCAGAAGAGGAACTTTGGCAGAGTCAGCCTCCCTAAAAGCTGCATTCACTTACTCAAAAGAATGCAAGTTAAGTTACCAGTGGTCTCAAAGCACCCTGAATGGTTCACTGATCAGCTCTGACAGCTTCCTCTGTCAAAGGTCATGATGCACACATGAGCGGCGGCAGGAAAAAGGGCAGAGGGCATACGCGGAGCTGTCATATTGCCTCATACTCCGGTCAATGAGTGGAAAGCCAGTAAACACAAGGACGCAAAAACAGGCAGCCACCTCCCCTCCAAAAGCAGTGCGGTTGTTAATGGAAAGGGACTGCTGATTCCAGTGTGATTTGATATTGGCTGACAGTACATAAGGGAAATGCTGAAAACACAAGATAAGGAAAAATGTTGAATCCTGTTGTCATCCTGCACTTATTGGAAGCTGAATATGAGCAGTTTGCTATTCCAACAACAACCAAACAGGATCAGTGTGATTTTAGAGAATTCAAGACACTGACTTATGCTTCTTAAATTAATTGATTTTAAAACACAATGCAAACCAGTTACCCTGAAGTTTACAAAGTTTTTTAGAACCTTATCTAGAACCCTACTGCTCAATCGATATGCAACTTATGCACCTTTAAGAGAAAAGAAGCAAGTAAACATTTTATACCATATTTAGGCATTTTAATAATTTTCAAAAGACAAAAGCCACATCTGACTCCAGCTCTGCATCACAGGAATACACCGATTTCCTAAAAAGACAAGAAATTCTACCCATTTTGCTCTCACTTTTAGGTCTGTCCAATTTGTTTGATGCTTTTGTCCATCTTTCTCTTCTAATCTTTAGCCTTTTACTCTCCCCTCTTTCCTAATCTCTTCCATCTTATACATAGTTTATTTCAATAATCTTTAGACTTTTAAGTTACCTCTGTATAGTATGTTCTTGAATGTGTTCTTGTATGTGATATATAATAAATTTGACTTGACTTCAATAAAATAAAAAACACAAAGAGGAAGGAAAATCTGTTTACAGAATTCTTTAATGATCTTCTAAATCAGAAAGTATATACCAGGGATTTGCAAGGTCTTTCCTCAGACTTCTGTGCACTTCAACTGTGTCATGAGGGCGTTTCAAGCAAAACACACTACAGATAAACACACCACATGGACAACTCGACTGAAGCTCTCCCTGCCATGCATTTAGCTAGAGCAGAAAGGCGATAAGATAAACCTCAAGAGGTTGCGGAAGTCAAGCTCCCGCTCCGATTGCCAGCCACTTTGATAAACGCTTAGAGATTTTCGGCTTTTGCAAAACATGAGGAGTGGATTTTCTGGGTGACTTCATCTAAAATGAGTCAGCGGTTTCTTATGAACCAGATGACAGATGGCTCTCAGAGATGTGGTCCTCTTTCAGCTCTCGACAACTGGCTCATAAATATTGATAAGAAGGTCCACACAATTAGATACGGACGACGGAGCAGGAGGATGTCTCGGGTAGCCTGACTAACAAAAGACCCGGTAACAGGCTTTGATGGACGTTACCAACCAGCCCAAAGATTATGATGACCTTGGACATGAAAAACACATAGCACTCAGCCTCATTCCTATAAAGATTATAAATCCACTAAGGGTCAACCAGCTTGCTCAATAATGGCTGCCCTTCTGACTTTTGGCCCATTTGCTTTCCAAACTGAAGTAAAGTCTTGGATCAAAACAAGACTAGCACTAGAAGAGAAATGAACACAACACTGCAAAGCAACTTGTAACTCCATTGACTGAGTGATGAACGTTACAAAGAGCACCATTGTATGCTCGAAGGCTTTTCATTATTAATGGCTTTGTTTAAGCTTGCATTGTACAGTGGCACTCAAAGGACCAGCAGCTGAGTCCAAGGCAGACACGGTCACGTGTTTCCAATGAGCCCTTCATACAGCACACTCACTTATAGAGATGCTTACGCTAACTGTGTATCAATCATTGAATGAAACTTGGCTGGTGGGTTCATTTCACTGCTGTGTGCAAAAGTCATGGCACAAGAACATCACATTGGCGAACGCCAACTGTGCTGATATGTAGTTGTGACAAGAAACAGATTACTACACATTCTATCTACTATCTCAAATTTCAACGGCTAAAGTTCTGTACAACTGGGAGTTCAAATCCCAACGCTGCAAGAGAGCTACTGTTGAAGCCTTGAGCAAGATTCAAAGGAAACACTAACGTTTCTCAATCCAATCACTATCAACTGCATCTGAAGCAAACCTCTTCATATAAACTCCATTATAATGGGAGTCTATGTAGAAAACATATCTTTCATAAATTCTTCATGCAAAGGCAAAGAATATATGGTTATACGTTCTCGACACAATTAGTTGAGCAATACAAAGTGCTGTTAACAAGTATTTACCCCCATCCTGATTTCTTCTGTTTTTGTGTACATCTCGTACTAAATTGTTTCAGAAATTCTAACAAAATCTAAGATAAAACAAAGGCAACCTGAGTAAACACAAAATACAGCTTTTAAATGATAATGTTATTTATTGAAGCAAAAACGTTATCCAATACTTTGCATAGCTGGGTCTGTGTGAAAATTTATTTGCCCCCCGGTAGTTACTAATTCCCCAAATCTATGAAACTGCACTCATAATGGGGTTCAGCTGGACTAGACACAACCAGACCTGATTACTGCAAACCCTGTTCAATCACATCAACACTTAAATAGAACTTTTTCAACAGCATGAAGTTGGTTAAAAGGTCTTACACAGTAACACACTATGCCAAAGTTGAAAGAAATTCCAGAAATGATGAGGAAGAAGGTGATTGAAATACATCAGTCTGGAAAAGGTTACAAAGCTATTTAAAAGGCTCTGGGACTCCAAAGAACCACAGTGAGAGCTATTATCTCTAAATGGAAAAACTCAGCACAATAGTGAACCTTCCCAGAAGTGGCCGACCTTCCAAGATTCCTCCAAGAGCACAGCAACTACTCATCCAGGAAGCAACAAAAGAGCCAAATACAGCATCAAAGGACCTACAGTCCTCTCTTGCATCAATAAAGGTCACTGTTCATGACTCCACTATCAGAAAGACACTGGGCAAAAATGGCCTCCATGGAAGAGTGGTGAGGTGAAAACCACTGCTAACCCAGAAGAACATTAAGGCTCGTCTAAATTTTGCCAAAACACACCTTGATGATCCTCAAACCTTTTGGGAGAATGTTCTGTGGACTGATGAGTTGAAAGTGGAACTGTTTGGAAGACAGGAGTCCTGTTACATCTGGCATAAACCAAACACAGAATTATACAAAAAGCTCATCATACCTACAGTCAAGCAAAAACTTTTTCACAGCACTGTAGTCGGTGTCCATCTGAACACACATCGATGCAATAAAACCAGAAAATTGAACATCACTGGAATTGCTGTTTACTATAGGATAAAACATCACCTTTAGTAAAATATCCTGCCTATAATGTCTTTATTGTTAGTGTTTAATGAGCGTTCGATTCATGTTACGTAACTGTGTATGGTGGCTTTTGGTCTTGGAAAACACATCAGATGCTGCTTTTGCTGAATTCTGACAAATAGATAAAAATGAAGGTTTTTGGCCAAAATTAGGTTTTTTGGCTATGGCTTCTGCTTAATAGGAATAAAAACTGCACCCACAACAGCCCTTTGTGGATAAGCTTGGACACCCCTGATCTATAAGCTACGTTGACATCTTTACTTTATTGACTTTATAATCTTGTCTAGGCTTCCTGCAGAGATCAGGCTAGGTAAGGAGTCAGTTTAACAACAACAAAAAAATCTGTAATAAAAGCAATCAGGCTCCATAAAGACGTCTAATATCTGTGATTCCCTCACACAGTGAATGTAAGACATTGATCAAGTTGTTGGTTAGCCATGTGCATATGTGCCTATTCAATTCACTTAGTAATCAGATATGTCAAAATATTCATGATGCTTTTCTGAAATGAAATGAAACCTTTAAAAAAGATTTTCTCCAATCTCACTTTTGGACGCCACCAAATGTTTAAAATGATATAACCTCTGGGTGTGATGCATGTAAAAGAGAAAAAAAAAAAAACATATCAGGCCAGGAAAGCCTGTAGTTTTCAGTAAGATTCATTTTATTTCCGTAATATATAACATTAAAACCACTGAGAGGTGAAGTGAATAGCATTGATTACCTCGTTACAACGTCACCTGTCAAGGGGTGGGATATATTAGACAGCAAGTGAACAGACAGTTCTCGAAGTTGATGTGTTTGAAGTGGAAGCAGGAAAAATGGGCAAGCTGTAAGGATCTGAGCGACTTTGACAAAGGCCAAATTGTGAAGGCTAGACGACTGGGACAGAGAATCTCCAAAACAGCAGGTCTTGTTGGGTGTTCCCAGCATGCAGTGGTTACCAAAATGGTCCAAGGAAATACAACCGGTAAACCATCAACAGGCTCATGTGCGCCCAAGGCTCACTGATGCCCGTGGGGTGTGAAGGCTTGCCCAACTGGTCCGATCCCACAGAAGAACTACTGTAGCAAATATTTCACTGCGTTTCTCAGGTCACCACACATTTTCAATCCATACCGATTAAGCTTAACTGTCCTTATATTGTATAATAAGTGTGTTTTGAGTCAGAATGTATTCATTTTTCTCGTAATTGCACATACCCTGCCGATGCAGTAGACTGACATCAGATTGAAAATGCCGGTATGATCCTTTAACTCTCATCTGCTCCACCTGTACATTCTTGAATCTATGCTCTGACCTCAACTTCCTTCCATGTTGTGTGATATGAAGAAAGCTCTTTACTCTACTGTGCATGTGTATTTATATAATGGCAATGCCACCTTTTATTTCAGTCCACTAGGTTTGAGAAAAGCCCTGACTACAGTACATGATCCTCAAAGGCAGGAAGAGAGCTTCTAAACATATTTCCTGCATTAAGGACATAATACCTTGATGAATTTCAAAGTCTGTCATTTAACCCAACATGAATGAGGTGATGTCAACACATGGCATAGGTCCAGCAACTACAGACAGGTGTGTGAATGAAGTGTGGATTATCAGTACAAGCCCAGTACGTCCAAAGTCCCTGGCAGGTTTCTTTACCAGCATCAGCACCACTAATTAACAGGCTGCCTTGGCTTTGCAAACAAACACTCAATGACAACTTGAGTTCACTGAACGTTGGACATGTTGACTATAATGACATTATGTACTGATGTATAATAGTTCTGAACGCTATTTAAAAAGTGACCGGACAAACAAAACTCAATATGAAGAAAAGAAATGCTGCTATAACCAGGAAATGAAGTAATTCTCCAAGGAAACCTGTTCTGATACCCTAAACAGACAAACAGTGCAATGCCACCAAGACAAAAAGACTGAGCTTCAGGAATTAAAATAAAATGATGTGGTTTAGGTCTTGAGTTAAAGCTGCATTAATGAGGCCACAGCTTAATCTACTGTTCTTTATCATGTCCTACATGCCTTCGAGCTTATTTGTACAAGTAAGGAATAATAAAATTAAACAAATACATTAAAAAAACGACTATTGCACCTGTAAGTGTTGATCTACTTCTTTCTAAGTATTAGACAAGGTCCCAGAAGGATTAGGACTTGACACACAGGTCACAGGACGTGTATGTCTCATTGTATTGCCACAAATGCAAATCAGGCTCAAGATAGCATAAAGATGACTCAACTATTAGATCGTTTGTTAGAAAAATGTGCACCCACTGTTTTATCGAAAGAAACCCTGTGTCATGTCAAAATACAGTTTTGTCCTATGACTAATTTTTCATGTACAAGAACACTGAAAGCACTAAAGCTAGCACAAATATCCTATATATTTTTATTAATAAATGAGCACAAGAGCACATGCAATTGCAATCCACTGCATGTTTTTTTTTTAAACTGTGTGCACCTGCCAACACTATTCTTTCTCTTGCCATTTATTTTCCTGGTGTTTGCTATGCAAAGAGGATGTTTCCATACGAACGCCCAAGTATTTACTAGACACAGAGCGCGCACTAGGTGACATTAGGCCCAAGCTGAAAACAATCAGTAAACTGCATGCTGGGTCAGACTCTGGTAACTGGAGCTGAAACAGTCATGCTAGAATAAAGTAACCTGAGCCAGGCTACGAGGCTTTTGTCCTGAACAGTGCCTTCTTCAATGACAAAAGCACACAATATATGCCTCTACCTGCTTCCTGTTTTAGTACCAGCGTCATTCAGCTGCTTTCAGAACGTCATTTTCTCTCTTTACATCACAGGTGTTTTCAAAGGTGGCTTTGTGCAACATTTCTTCTCTTATTCACCTGTGACATATTGTACATATATACAGTACATACATACAAAACTCACAACCCCTTATGATTGGTGTGCGTAACATCCTACAGCGTAATATCCAGGAACAACTGGCATATTAATCTTATTAATCCAAGAGTTGATTCTTCTTTTCCCATTAACATCCTTCAGGAACATGGTTTGTGCTCTCTTTGGTTAACAGTTTCCTACCATAATCGTGCACACCTGACCATCTAATCATTGCCTTAAGAAGTTCTTAATCAACTAAAACAGGTGTGTTACGATTTTGGTTGGAAATGAAACCTGCAGTGAGGGAGATCTCGAGGAGGAGGATTGGTCAGCACTGCTATAAAAGTAAATACTTGTGTATATACAGTACAACTAATTTAAACGTAAGAAGTACTGCTTTGTTTACGTCCAATGCTGTGAGCGGCCATGTTTATGATGGCCCACCATAAACTGGAAAGGACCTCGCGTTTGAGAATTACAGTACCCCAAGCTGACGAGTAAGAATTTCAAGTTTTCATGGGCTTTTCCTGGTTGGAGGCTGGGAATTACAAGTCACAACCTTGAGTCGAATGCAGCATTATTTGAAGCCCTTGCTTCAAATCATCAATGCAGCAATGCTTCAATCTGTCCAGTTCTCTCACATCCTCATCTGTACACTCTGCTCAAACAGATGATGTTTCAAAGCTTTAACCTTCGTGGTAATGCCATCTTGGGCTAGTCATCTCATAAACTGATGACCTGAACCGAGCTGAGTTGTAACTCAGCACAAGCGCGTCCAGAGTCCAGCGTTTGCGGTGTCCACCCTTTCTACTGGGTTTCACATTAACCCTTTACTGCATGCTGTTGCAATTTGGCAACAATTAATCCATCTCCATTAGGGATGGGCGATATATTATGGTTTGTGATATACCGGTAGAAATTCTCCCCACAATAAGAATGAGTCTTCCCGTGATAATAACAATAAAGCCTAGTTGATGATGTATTTCTGTGTGCGACGGTGTGTGACCCGTTCGCAGCTCACGTGCAGAGTGAAAACAAGTACGGCGGAAGGCGGACGTGAAGCTGAGGAGGAGTTTATCGCTAAACGAGGAGCTAGCTCTACAATCTGGAACTGGATTGGTTACCGAAAATCAGCTTTATTTTTAGATCAGTGTTTGTGTTTCACAGCTATCACTTGTAGCTAAAAACAGTGGTGCACGGTACTATATTTATATCATCACTGATATCGTTATCACAATAAATACCAGAAAATATCCTGATATAGTTTCATGTCCATATCACCCATCCTTAATCTCCAAATTTTTGATACAATGATACAAAACGACCATCTTTCCATGTAATTAGAAAAAGGGGGTTTTCACTTGGACATAACAAAATCATGCCATGCCACATGACCAATTCATAATAAATTTGATTAAGTTTTCAATATTTAGGCAAAACTATTTAAAGGAAAACATTTCAACACTTTTACATGCTTACTAAGTGGTAAAAAAAATCCCTCAGCCTGGAAAATGCAGTAATTGGAATTGTAATCTCATACAGGTGTTATTCCTGACTATATGATATATTAATCCGTTAATCGAGAACCACAAATAATTCAAGTAATAAAAATAATTTTCTTTTTTTATGTAAATGTAATCATTCATGCAGTACAGGGTTAATATGGCATTGAATATCGCTAAAGTGGTGAAAGAAATTGCTTGTTTTTTTGTTCTCAGGAGCTAAAAACTGACAGTCATTCCTTATTTTCCTCCTATTGAACACCACTGTAGAAATGTCCCGCTGTGACGTCCAGCTTCTCAAATACAGCATGGACCAGAAAAGTTAATCGCATCACAAATATTTCAACATGAAGACATTTCATATATTTCAGGGAGACCGATTCCTTCAAGTTTAACTCTTCAGGAAGTAGTTAAGGCCTGTACTTATGATCTGACCTCTTGTTCCAAACACAGTTGTCCACACAGCAAGTGCTTTTCACAACATTTAATCCACTGGCTACATTTCTAAAATGGACTACATCCAAGATACAACACACCAAACACCACAATGCCTGCAAAAGAGTCATTACAGTGCATGCTGTGAATGATGGGAGTCAAATCTTCTCCGTCTTTCTTTCAGTCTCATGTGCATAGGAAGCCAGTAGTTAAGGTTATGGGAAGATTATGACTTTCATTTCAGCAAGCAAATGAACCCTAAACTGCTTGAATCTTTTCTGCCCTGTCTATTGCTGTATAAAGGTAGATGCACTGTCTCGGGATATTTGGCCAGCTAAGTAGGTCAGGATGTATTATGCTATGAAATCAATACAAATGAGAATTATTCAAATTAGCTACATGTTTTTACTGTAAAGGAACTCCCTCATTATCATAAATTGCAGAATACAAAGCTTTAGGCTGGATCCCATATGGCGCCCTACTACCTATAGAAGTGCACTACATGCAGTCCACAATAAAGCTCGTCTACACCCTATGTAGTGCACGACAGTCCGAATAAAAGGCGATTCAGGATGCGGCTCGAGCCCAGTCCTCCATACCAGGCTTTGTGGCCAAATAACAGGTACATGGCGAAGAGGCGGTGCCTAAATGAGCATCAGTGGACAAGAGAGCGGACATGTAGAGACTACAGGCCTACCTTAAAGCCACTCGTACAGAACTTTCATCCTGTCCGGTCGTCATGATGTAAAAACAGCAGAATCAACGCGCATATATTCGGCACGCGCGTCCTTCTCTCTCTCGCTTGCTTGCTTTCTCTCTCTCTCTCTCGCGCGCGCGCGCGTGCGTGCGTGCGATCGGCTTAAACAGGTAGCTACAGCGGCAGCGTCGCTCCTCTTATTCTGCCATGCTGCTCCTCCTTTTCATGAGTCGGCTCGTTTTATAGTTTTCTTACAAAATAAATCTTGATTCATTCATGTTCCGCCCTCCTGTGCGCTGAGAGCTTTTATCCTAGCTGTATTTTTCTATACATTCCCAATACCGCGTATCCAGGCAGCAGCAGCTGAACCTTGCACTGCATTCGAGCGGACTCATTTGGCCCAGTGGGCGTGTCTCCACGAGAGGTAAGCGTCATTAGGCCACACCTTCCGATCTGCTCGGTCACGATAAAAAAAAAAAAAGCTGTCGATTGAATGGCCAATGGTTAGACATAATGTGTACTTGTTAGGGTGCAAAAAAAAATTAAAAAACACTCTTTCATGCCCTGTGTAGTCCACGTGTGTAGGGAGCATGGAGGCATTTGAGATTCAGCAGCTCTTTGTGTCAATTTCTAATTGTAGCCCTATTGTAAAAGCAAAGTATAGGGTATTATGTATCATATTAAATTAGGATTTCTACTGGACCCTTAGGAACATTCTCCCGATTTATCATGTATCTTTTATGTAGGAGGAACAGTTCTTCTTCCTCCTATTATTATTATTATTATTATTATTATTATTATTATTATTATTATACTAGTAGTATTAATAGTAGTAATATTTTTCGAAAAGCTCTTTAAAAGGATCCATCCATCTTCTATACCACTTCATATTTTTCAGGGTCATGGGGAACCTGGAGCCTATCCCAGGGAGCATCAGGCGGGGTACACCCTGGACAGGGTGCCAGTCCATCACAGGGCACAATCACATAGACATTCACACACCCATTCATACACTTTGGACATGCCAATCAGCCTACCATGCATGTCTTTGGACTGGGGGAGGAAACCGGAGTAACCCGAAGGAAACCCCCGCAGCACAGGGAGAACCTGCAAACTCCGCACACACATGGCCACAGTGGAAATCGAACCCCCAACCCCGGCTGGGTGAGGTGAACGTGCTAAAAAAATATAATAATGATAATAATAATAATGATGATAATAATAATCAGAAGTAGAAGAAGAGGAAGAATACATACAGACATACAAACGTAAGTAATAAGTAAAAGTAAAGTAAAGCAAATAAAGCAAGCTCTCAAAAACAAAACCCCTTCAAAATGTTAAATGCAGTAATAAAAGGAAATTGGCAGAACAACAACGCCGCTTGGTGACCATCATGTAGTACTGCACACATAGTACTGCAGCGGAGTCATCTCTTGCACTTCTTTGCGCGTGCCCAAACTGAGAAATAGGATAGCACGGGGACGCGCAAACGAGGATCACGAAATTCTAAGTGCGACATTTTCGGGAATGACATTAGAGCTTTAAGTCACTTTCTCTTTATGAATTTGTCTTCAAACAGCATTAGAATAATAGCTTATGTGAAACAAATCCTGTAAACAAATAGGCCTATTAAACCAAGTCTGAACAGTTACCTAATTTATGTTTATAGTCTACAAACACTTTATGGTCAAAAGTACATAGACACTGACAATCACACAAGGTTTTACTTAAATCAATTAAATTTTTATACACAATTTAAAAAAAAATAAAAACTATTATTTTCAAACTATTACATTGGATCCAAAATGTAATCCAAAAAGTTCTCCCTATAATTACAAGAAAATAGAACATTCATAGAAAATTCAAGAAAGATATGTCTTTTATTTTGTCATTTAGTGCAAAATGCCATTGTCAGTGCATAGACCTAAGTACTAAATTAATTCAGTTTGAAGCAATCTTACAGCATGACTAGCTTGATTACTCTCCCTTCAAAGTACCCTTCGGAGGGTGTTATACCATTTGGAATGCAGAGACTGTCACCATGAGAAAATTAATGATCTGTGTATTTTGACCTTTTTGAGTTGCTCTAGTTTGCTGTAGTTCTCAAGCAGTGATGGGTAATGATGGGTAAGGTAGTCTTCCAGTGAGCACCGGCGGTAACAAAACCCCCATGTATAGATGCAATTTAACAAATAAACTTGGATATTATGTGCATATGGTAGCTAACACATAGATGAAAAGGACATGGAAATATTTGTACTTCTTGAAAATGGATAGCAAGCGAGTGTAACACCGCTGCTTCAATTGGGATTAATTGATTGCTTTTCAAATTAAATGAATCAAAGATTATCACAAGGTAAGACTTGGCTATATTGTTATTGTTTGTTGTTCATTTATATAACAGCACTTTTCCAATAGGTGATGAGCATGCGCCTTCAGATGCGTCACATGTGTATTTAATAATGCTGGCTTGGTGTGCTTAGAAGTGAATTGTTGTGATATATGTTGCTGCAGCACATACTGATAGGGAATAAATGAATGAGGAAGGAATAGACAAATGTGGTGTTTGATTCTGTCATGTGGGGTAGTAAAAAGAGAACGTAATCGAGAATGCCAAACCAAAATGACGTGTTTTTCATGAGTCTCTGTCTTCAAGTCCAAGTCAAGTCTCGAGTCAGTTCTTCACAAATCCAAGTCAAGTCTCGAGACAGTTCTTCACGAATCCAAGTCAAGTCGCAAGTCTTTTTCTTTTGTGACTTGAGAGTCCAAGTCGCAGACTCGAGTTTCCATCTCTGATTATAGGTGCCTTAAATGTTGACAAAGAATTACAATAAAGTAACAGTTACTTTCAGTATGAAGTACAGGCTTTTAATAATACTTCAATAAGACAATCTGTACACACGTTAATGCTTAACTGCTTATTTACTGGTTACTCAACTGGGTACTTCTGCTCTGTTTAGATACTTAACAGGCAACTTTCAGACCTTACATAGTCCTATGTTAGACAAAATATAGGAGTATTATGACATGCAAAATGACTGCTTGTACATTCCAGATATACAGTAAAGTATTTGCATTTGTGCGGGAGTAAAAAAATGAAGAACTTGCTTGAAAAAGTCTTTGCAAAAACATGCTGACTGTATCCAGGTACCAATCATTGTAGTAAATTGTAAATTCATCACATCAGAAAAATGATTTCTGATACTCCTGTGTAGGTAAAATATAAGCCAGTCAAAATATAGGATATCACGTCAGTTTCAAACATATAAAACCCTGCCTATTTACAATTCCAGAATTACATATTTGAAATAAATGTTACGTAAATATAATGTCTTACTGAAGAGATTGAAACAGGCCCTGATACAGATACTGAAACCAGAAATAAAGAAATGAAGATCGTATCTAATAATGTTTCTGGCATCCAACATGTTTCATATGACCGAAACAGTTACTCAGTAAAGAAATAAGCACCTAGACATTTCTAAAATTGTGAGTTTCCAGTGCAAAGCAGAAAATGTTTCTAAACTACAGAATATGATCAAGCCTATCGAAGTCCAACCACGTAATGTTTGGCTTGAGAGTAATGTATTAAAAAGCATTTGCTCATAGGTCACAGACTGGTAATCTTCAAATCAACACAGACAAAATTCACAGTATATTAGTCCATCAAGGGACAGACATGTTTGAGCAATTCATGATGATGATGATAATAATAATAATAATAATAATAATAAAAATTTAAATTGTGACCTTACTATTATAAGCTTCTATATGTATTAAGAATGAAAGGGAGACAGAAGATTATAATACTAAGGTCACAAAATGTCCATAACTAGTCTGCAGTCTATTAAAGTCTATCATGTTGTCCAGACTATAAGACACATTTTTGTCTTCTCGCAGGTCCTGCTAATTCTAGACTAAATCAATAATTTGGCAAGCAATCATTTGATCAGGCTTGTTGTCAGGAAAACATTAAAGTAAAAGAACTATTTGGTTCTCTGTGTTATTGCCATAGTGCTTCTGGACTATTTTTATCTGTGTGAATTGTATTTATTTATTTCTCAGAGTGTCCGTGCCAGTGCTGGCCATGGACTTGGCAAAACAGTTCTCCATCCCTGCCATGCTGGAGTTCAGAACACAATTATATTATCATAACAGGCTTGCAGATAATGTATGTATTACATATAATGATAAGTATTTGGGGCTTGTGCGGCCCAGTGGAGCAGCGAGTAGTGTTGCTGCCTCACAGGTCAAGGGTCCCTGGTTTGAGCCTGAGCTAGGCTTACTCAGGACTTAACCAAGTTCCTCTGGGTTCTCCAGTTTCCTCCCACCCCTTAAAAACATGCTGGTAGGTGGATTGGCTATGATAAATTTCCCTCTAGATGTGAATGCGTGTGTGCATGGTGCCTTGTAATGGACTGGCAGCCGATGGTATATTCTCGCTTCATGCCCAGTGTTCCTGATAGGATAGGATAAAGTGCTTACTCAAGATGAATGAATAAATATTTGTTGATTTTGAGAAACTAAGTCTCTTTTGTCAAACCAGAACCCATAAAAGCTTAAAGTCTAACAATGAAACTGAAAAAGGACGCTTACTAATAGAACCGATCACTGACACAAGCAGATTATAAATTATAGCACCAATTAGTCACTGAATTAGCTGGTACTAAACAAATATCAAACTAGACTTCGGAATTTAGGGCGAGAAATCAGCTGTTAACGGTAAAGTATTTGATTAACATAAGCCCAAATCACATACTTTCTAGTGTCACTAGAAAGAAACAAAACAATAAGCAGCATCATAGCAGGTACAGATATTTCCTAAAAGAAGCAGAGATAGCTGTCATTGCCACATGTACATCAATAAAAACACAAAAGTCACTAAAATGTTACAATCAATCCCATTTTCTGAAGCAGCAAATTATACTCTGATAATTACAAACAGCTTAACTAAAATTATCTCTGGACTCTGAGATAAAAGATAGCTAATATACAGATGAAATCTGCATAAGGGAAAAGAAGACATAAAAAGGCTTCTTTTTTTTTTTTAGAAAGAGACAAACTTTGAAAATCACTGTTTAACACTGCAGGAACTGCAGCTAGTTTTGAGGATGGTGTAAGGATGCGTGCACACTGCAACTTCCCTCCTGTTCATTTTCAGTGTGGAGTAGTTAGTAAATGTACAAGGGATTGCGATTGGGATTGTAGGATAGTGAGTGGCGAGAACCTAACTCACACTGTAATGGATAAAGTTGAGCTGCAGCCTCAAAGCGCTCACCAATCGGGACTTGGTGGGAAAAGTTGCTGTTGTCAGGCGTGCAGCTTGCATGTGCTGTAACCCGAGCTCTCTGTCTCTCATTCCCCCTCACTGGACTCAGTTGTCTTCAGCACTGAGTCCTCACCCAGGATCTTACACAGTTCATTCAGTCTCTGCTGCATCTTGGGAATGCCGGCGAGCTGAGCCTCCAGACGCTGCTTCTCCTCAGTGAGAGAAAGCCGAGTAGCTGTATCCAACTGCTCGAACCGCCAACCTCCCTCGCCATCAAATTGCAGCAGGTGTGTGTGGTACTTCCTGTACCATGCGACAAGAATGAGCACAACAAAGTGAGGGAATGTGGGTCACGAGTTATTAATGAAATCAGCCAGACATCTATTTATGAATGACTTTATATAATAATAGAACACAGTAGGGCTGCCACAAGTGATAGACAAATTTCAATAATAAAAAAAGTTTCGAATGGTTCGTCTATGTTATGAAGCTCTCTGTGGGACACTCTACCTCACGTCACACCACAAATGGCAAAGCTATGTGAATCAGTTAACTTATTTCTTCAAACCAATAGTGTTGATAAACAGTGTGGTGGTGATGAAGTGCTACACTGTTTAATTTCCTTATGTACAAAACTTATGTACACTTTGAATAAAGTGTGTAAAGTCATCAAGTTGCCATCTGCTTTCGGTTCACATTAAAGGTGCTGGGAGTCGATTCCAAAAAGAGTCGAGTCCCTGATTTGTAGGCATGTAAGTGTCAAGTCCAAAGCTTTGGAGTCCATTCCACACACTGAATATGACTCACTTCATGCATACCTTGTAAGTGAAAAGAATGTAGCATCTCAGTGTTTCATTGAGTGAGACAGCCAGTGGATACCAGCCTTTAATTAAACCTTGAATTTGATTGGTCGAAATTGAATGACTTGGGGCTCAAAATGAAACGAAGACCCTCTCCCAGTGAAGGAGACCATCAGTTACACTAACATATCGTAGCAAAAATGTGTGTGAAACCAATAAAAAATGTATGGAATACATTGACCTTATGTTAGATTGGGTGTCTGATTGATTTTAAAACAGTGACTGATATAAGCACTTATTCTTATGCTGTGACAGATCGTCTGATAAATGTCAGTAATTCTGTATTTTACTCAGTGACCTGTTATTTAATTAAGCCTAGTTAAGAGCTCTATAGTTAGCTAGAAAAAATATTATATAGCTAGATAAAAATATAGCTAGAAAGACATATTTTTTGATAATCTTTTTTGGCATTATCTAACCAAAGAAACAAAAAAATAAAGAATCATTAATTGCGGCCCTAAAACAGAATGCGAGTGAGTGCCGTTAACGTTTGTATTCACACTATAGGAAAACTGAGAAGGCATAATCAATTCCAATAAACTGTAATATCCCAATAAACTGTAATATTCAGTAATCTTTAAGCCTTTCTCACAGTACCCCAGCGTTCCATAACACTGGCAAAATGGGAATCAATCAACTTATCGGACATTTTCAATCAGTATAAACAAATTCATTATTTTATCACCACAAGTCTGTTATAAGATTAGTCAGGACACTGTTGGGTTTCTGTGTGTAGAGTATCGTGACTCTGTTTAGCTGTGAGAGCAGGGTGATGTGAAAGGAAAGGGGTGTGAGGGAACCACCAAAACTCCATTTTTTGGCCTCATAAGATAATTTGTTGCTCAAAAATCTTCAGTACAACCGTGACGTGTTTATGCCTTACCATAGAGAGGGCCTATGAGTAATAGACAGCAAGGAGATCCCAGCATCCTTTGCAGCCTGGAATATTTTACCCTCCACATCAATACTGACAGCACTTGTGCATTCATCCAGCAGGGCGTACTTGGGCCTAAAGAGATGAATGATAGAGAGAGAGGTTCAGATGTTAAGACAAATCTAAGGCGCACAGTGATGATCTTGCCCACGGCATGGGCTGCATATATCTTACTTGTGATAGAACATGCGAGCCATGCCCATCCGCTGCTTCTCTCCTCCTGACAGCACATCTTTCCAGTCCACCTCTGCTTCCCAACCTGCAAACACAAACAGAAATCACGTAATCATATTTATATGCAACGTGTTTATATTGTATGTTTTGCAGAAATACTTGACTATGCATTCGGATAGTCATATAACTCGGATAGTCATACTCCATAAAGTACAAGTTGCATTATAAGAGGGATGGATTTGCATTGGTTGGTAAACATATACAGTATATGGAGGCTGATGCTTTTTTTTTTAGTTTTGCACTGAAGCTACGAGGCTAATATTTTTAATGCTAATTAACTACAACAATTAACTACTTTTTTTTTTTTTTTACTGATCTTTACCAAGGGTGCCAATAATTCTGGAGCTGACTGTAAAGTTCCGCCCAGCTCAAATCATTCAGAAGAAAATAGCAGAAAAAAGACATTTAGAAAATTCACAACAGAAATTATTATTAAAATGGTCACAGTCATCCTGGTAAAAGTCACATTACGTATTAAGCATTCGTAATACTGTGGTTAAATTGCCTCTAGCTAGAAAACACCCATTCTCTATTCTCTCTCACATCCAGACATATCCGTATCCCATTCACTGACTCTGAACAACCTCATTAAGCTTCAGTCTCATTACAAAAGGCCTTTTGCGGATCAGAAGGCTTTTTTAAGTGGAGTTGAGTAAAAGTTATTCAGGAGTGGCGCGGCCAGCGTACCTCCTTCTCGGGTGACGATGTGTTTGAGGTTGACAATATCCAGAATGTCTTCCAGGTCTTTGTCTCTATAGCCCTTCTCATGCATGTCCTCCACAGAGTCGGGGTAGGTCACTTGATCTCGTAGTGTCCCAATAGACAT
Organism: Ictalurus punctatus; assembly: GCF_001660625.3. NCBI lineage: Eukaryota > Metazoa > Chordata > Actinopteri > Siluriformes > Ictaluridae > Ictalurus > Ictalurus punctatus. Next base: position 12,653,730 of record NC_030434.2, on the reverse strand, counting down.
GTAAGGCCTGTAAAGAGGATGCACATTCTAGCACAGTGTGACGGCTGCTCTACTGAGTCTGTTCCTTACTTGAGCTGAGGAATGTTTGAATTAGCGAATGTGACCCTGTCAGTACTGATAACATAAAAATAAACTGGAATAATTAAATCAAACCTCATTTCTATTTTGTGCTGATATTCACAATACTGTTAATACATGATTAATTAAATAATAATTAAAATTAGAATATAATAATAGTAATAATAATAATAATAATAAGGATATTAGTATAAAATATTAGTACAATAGATCCAAAATTCTAATAATGCTTCTTCCTTTACTTCCTGTTTCATCTTGAATATTCACTGTACTACAGAGTGAAATGTGTGAGCCTGATAAATATTTCAGCAGTAAGAGCTCAAGTTTCCTGTTCTCAGCAGAATCTTCCAGCTTCAGTTACCGTCTCACTCCTGTTACACTGCATGGACTACGCCCCTGGTGTGGTGGAGTATCTGTCACAATGTGTGTATAGGTGGGTAGGTGGGTGTATGTTGCAGTGAATTGGTGTGGATGGCTGTGTGACTAGACATGTGTGTTTTGTCTGTGCAAGTAAATGGACAATACACCGAACAGCCATAACATTAAAACCACCGCCTGTTTTGTGCCGCAAAAACAGTTCAGACCCGTCGAGGCATGGACTCTACAAGACCTCTGAAGGTGTGCTGTGGGATCCGGCACCAAGACGTTTGCACCAGATCCTTTAAGTCCTGTAAGTTATGAGGTGGGGCCTCCATGGATCAGACTTGTTTGTCCAACACGTCCAACAGATACTCGATCGGATTGAGATCTGGGGAATTTGGAGGCAACATCTTGAACTCTTTGTCATGTTCCTCAAACCGTTCCTGAACATTTTCTGCAGTGTGTCAGGGCGCATTAGCCTGCTGAAAGAGGACACTGACATTTCGTTTAAGAGATTCTCTAACCCAGTCTTCCAGCCATCACAATTTGGCCATTGTCAAAGTTGCTCAGATCCTTACGCTTGCCCAACACATCAAACTTGAGAGCGGACTTTTCACTTGCTGCCTAATATATCCCACCCTTTGACTGGTCCCGTGTTATTCACGTCAACTTTCAGTGGTTTTAATGTTATGGCTGATCGGTATATGTCTGAATGACTGTGTGTGTGTGTGTGTGTGTGTGTGTGTGTGCTCACCTCTGTGGGATGTAGAACATGTGCTGTGGAGCAGGTTTGTACAACATGCCACTGTACACAGGCCAGAGACCGCTAAGGATGCGGAAGAGAGAGCTTTTACCACAGCCGTTAGGTCCTGTGATCAGCAGGTGCATACCCTCCTCGACCTACACACCATACATCACAAACACACACACACACACACACACACACACTTTCATAAACACATTCCTGCAATGTTTTTAACAACCAAAGTGATGAAGTAAATGCTCTTATTTTTTTTATTCAAACATGTTTCTACTACTCTTGTCAGGCTGTTTTCACTGGTGCAGTCCTAAATCTATTTTGCTTAGGTGTTATCAAGTGCTATACTTATCTCACAGATCTGAAATAGCAATGACTGATGCTTTAAAGTAAACCATTATATACAAATCATGTGCTTTATAAAACAAGGGACATGTCCTACTTCTTACCTTAAAGTTCAGGCTGGAAACAACCACATCTGCATTTGGAGTGATGATGGGAACATTCTCACACACTATACCCTTGTCCACATCAATCACTTTTCCTAAGAAGGAAAAAAAAAAAGGCTAAATCAGAAGTTTTAAAAATATATAATATTTTTGAGAATCATTTTGTTGTTGGGAAAAAGTTTTATTTATGTTAGAATACAGGAATAAAAAAAAAAAAAAGATAATGAAGTGGCTAGCTGTAAAATGAACTGGACCACATCAACAGATCCAGTTACTGTCCCTGGATGCTCATCTAAATCGCAAATTAGCTAATGTCTGATGGTTCAACTGTTAGTTTTTTCTCACAGAATGCTTTTGGAGAGCCAATCGATTAAACACTGCTTACAATTTAGCAAATACTGCTGAAAATTATAATCCTTACATCTAAGTATTCCTATAAGAAGCACTGTATGAAACAGGCTGTATGTGTCGCCTTCTAGTAGCAAAATAGTAGAGCATCTACTGTAACTATGGTCAGTTTAAAAAAAGCATGTCTAATGTTTCAGAAACCATGAAAATACCAGCAGAATATGTGTCGCATGTTCAGGCTAGCAAAATGGAAAATGCAGGCATGCAAAATCTGAGCGGGTGTATGCTTCTGTGTTGTCTATCATTCAGTCTGCATATGAGAATTCATGTATTATGTAGAAGCAAATTCTCTAATTGCATCTGAAGGATCAGTTTTTAGTTGGTATTGCTCTGTTGCATCATCCTACTGATATTTTATTTCTCCTGTCCCTCAACCATAAAAAGGTTATAGGGATATTTTTTGTTTGCTGCTTACATATTTTCTGAATATATTAGCTCGAATATTTCTTCGTGCCATGCTGGACCTTGCTACTTGATTCTGAATCCTGCTGCCATCTGTACTAGAAAATATAAAGACAAGCTTTATAATATTTCCGATGGGTTTTTAACTAGTCTATTTAAGTCAGGGTTGTAGCTCCATGCGCACTATTCCCCTGTGTTAATGCTGTACCTTTGATCTCTAATGGACCATCAATGTGCAGTTCAGGCCTCCCGCCACCGTTCTCTCCAGCTGCTGCTGTCACGGAGACCAACGCACGCTTATACACTCCCCTCTGCACCTCCTCAAACACCAGGAACATGTTGTGGACGCGGGCTGTGTATCCGGCCAGCTCAGTGACCTGCAGAACACAGGAAGAGTCTGGTCAGTGGGGTTAAGTCAATCCAACCCTGTATTTATCCGAGGCTGGCTTAGTTCATTTTCCAAGAACTGATATTTATTAAACCTGAGCCAATATTATAAAAAGGGGTTTTCTGCACATGATTAATTTATCGCCTTCGAAGATTTAAGGGAGCAAAAATGATACTTTTGATTTGTTAGCTATTTGGTTTGGATTTGGTTTGGTTGCACACTGCACATAATTAAACAAACAAACAAACAAACAAACAAAATAGGCAGAGGGGCATGTATGACAGAAAATGCACAGTACTCGTAATTTTCATTCATGAATTAATTGGTCTGAAATATGACAATGGAAGAATGTAAACAAACTTTTTCCAAGTGCTTGCAGGAATCTCAAAATCACCCAAGCTATCAATAATCGATTACTGTATATACATATAAATTAATACTGTAACCAGCATGTTCTTTTTTTGTTCATCAGTCTTAAATATGCAGAACAGATTGCATTTTTGCAGAGCTACAGCTCTGTCCTTTGGCTCAGTTTGTGCCTCGTGGATTGGTTTGGCAGCTACAGAATTTTTGTTTACTATTTACTATTTAGCACTACCAAAAAGAAAACATACTATTACTATTTAGCACTACCTACTATTTAGTTCACTACCTGTGATTGGGTCAATTTAGGGTCAAATGATTTTTTTTTCACTGTGTCCAACCATGCTGGAGTTCATTTGGAACTGGACTAGCACATCAATTAGACGGTTTCAAACTGTTTTGGTCTACACTTCTTAACTGACAAAGGGGGAAAATGCACCAGGGTTTGATTAAATCTGACTAAATGCTGCATATGTGAAAGGCCATAAAGTAACCAAGTCAGCTCTGCTGATCTTACTGATTCACTCTGAAAACTCACGGGAATATTTAGCAAGAGTTGTGTTTAGAGAAGCATAGATATACTGCCTTCCTCAGACTCATGCAGGGGAAGTCCTTTGCAGTCTTCAGGGACAACAACAAGTGTCAACAAATCTGGATGCTGCTGCCATAGTGATGAGCTCTACCCATGAGATTAAGGATATGCATTGATTGAAAATGGTTGAGTCAGGGAGCCTCTCCATAATGGTCTTTAGGACAGCAGAATGCCTGAGCTTGAGCATTTGTGATGTAAGACTAACTGCTGCTAATCAACAGATGGTAGATTTAATCTCTCACTTAATCACTAAGACTCACAGTGGTACACTAGAGCCAAAACACATGGCCAAAGCCATCTTTCAGTGAGATATCCAGATGCCAAAGCTATATAGGAACAGAGGGAAGTGTGATCTAGGAGCTGTAATGTCACATACGTTATTGCTAATGATGTTTGAAAGCAGGAAAGGTCCAATGCTATGATCAGGACTATGATTATTCTTGTATTACTTAGCATACTTCCATTCGCATGTTGTATAGGTTACATACCAATGTAGTCTCACCCTCTAATAGGCCTGTAATTGTGCTTGTTATGTATCTTGCATATTGTAATCTCTGTGTATTGTGAGACTCTGCAAGGTATGTCACTTTTTTTGCTAGAGTGATGAACTACCATTTCCCACTGCTTCACATATCTGCTTTTTTGCCCACAAGCCCCATGAAACCATCTTGTGCTATCAAAATAAAGCCTAGTGTTACTACAGAGTCTGGTCCAAGGTGTATTCCCGGTTTGTGCCTGGTGTTCCTGTGATAGGCTCCAGATCCACCATGACACTGACCAAGACACAACAGAAGATGAATGCATGAATAGTGTTACAGTGTGAATCACCAGCCTAATCTCTGAAGAGAGTTAAATGTATGTTATGATCTTTGATGGCTTACCAGAAAAACATTTCATGGATACCCAGTTTATGAGTCAGTCAAAGAGTTAAGCAAATATTGAAAGTCCCTGACGCTGTGAATGTAGTGGGTAGTGGTGTTAGAATTGTTGTTGGAGGTATGAAACCACCTTTGTGTCCCATGCAGTTAGTCAGTTTGCCCAACAACATGAGCATGAGCATCTCTGAGACCACCACGAATGCCTATCCTAAGGACGCCATACTACCAGTCTATGGTGAGTGGCTCTGTATACCCTGTTCTGAGGCAAACATACATAGCAGTCTATGTTTGGTAATGTTTTCATCTCAAACTGGGTTCCTTTTTTCCATCAAGGTTGATGGTTGCCCCAGACTCACTGGTGTGCAAATTAACAGACTTACTGATGCTCAAGTTTCCTGACCTGCCAGCATGCTTCACTGACCCATCTCTACTCGAGTTCCTTGACCCAACAGCGTGCTTTACAAATTAGTTTGCACTTGACTTTCCAGATATGCTGAAACCTTTTCTCACATTGATGAGGGCAACATTCTGTGTGGAGGAGCTGCAGCAGCAAGTCCATTGTTTGTACAACCCCAATTCTGAAAAAGTTGGGACAGTATCGAAAATGCAAACAAACAAAAAAGAGTCACTCGAAAATTCAGTTCACTCTGTTCTATATTGAAACACACATTATTAACAAATTATTTTATGTTTTACTTTGTGAAATTAATTTATTTTTGAAAACATACACTCATTTAAAATCTGATGACTGCAACAAACAGTCGACAGTAGACTGTTTACCACTGTGTAACATCACCTTTTCTTTTACTAACACTTATTAAGCGTTTGGGTGCTGAGTGAAGACACCAGTTGGTTAAGTTTAGCAAGCAGAATTTCCGCCCATTCATCCATTATGCATTTCTTCAGCTGCATAACTGTACAGGGCCTTCGTTGCTTTATTTTATGCTTCATAATGCGCCACACATTCTCAATCAGAGACAGATCAGGACTGCAGGCAGGCCATGCTAGCATCCACACTCTCCGTTTACGCAACCATGCGCTTGTAATCCGGACAGAATATGGTTTGGCGTTGTCCTGCTCTGGATGGCAGCATATGTTGCTGCAAAATGTTTACATATTTTTCTGTATTAATGCTGCCCGCACATATAACCATGCCATGTGCACTGACACACCCACATACCCCCATACACACCCCCATACCATGACAGATGCTGGCTTTTGGACCCGACACTGATAACAGCTTGGATGGTCTTTTTCCTCTTTGGCCCTGAGAGCACAACGGCTCTTTTGTCCAAAACCTAATCGAAATGATGATTCATCAGACCACAAAACACAATTCCACTGTGCTGCTGTCCATCTCAGATGAGACCGAACCCAGAGAAGTTGGCTGTGCTTCTGGACAGTGTTGATGTAGGGCTTCTGCTTTGCATAGTGAAGCCTTAACTTGCATCTGTGGATGCAGCTGCGAATGGTGTTGACTGACAAAGGTTTACCAAAGTATTCCCGAGCCCATGTTAGGATATCCATTACAATGGTTTTGAAGACAGTGACGTCTGAGGGATCGGAGATCACGGACATTCAGAAGTGGTTTTCAGCCTTGCCCTTTAAGCACCGAGATTAGACCGGATTCCTTGAATCTTTTAATTATATTGTGCACTGTATAAGGTGAAATGCCCCAAATCCTACCAATTTGTTTTTGGGGAATGCTGTTCTCAAAGTGTTGGATTATTCGCTGACGCATCTGTTGGTAGATTTGGAGCCTCAACCCATCTTTGCTCTTGAAGGACTAGGCATTTTTTGGTGGTTCCTTATATACTATGATTAGACGATTGCCTCACCTGTTTCACATCACCTTCTTATTTCAACTTGTCACATCGCTATTAGTCCTAAATTGCCCCTGTCCCAACTTTTTTGGAATGTGTTACATGCATCCATTAAAAAAAATAAAATAAACGTTTATCTTCAAAAAACTATGCAGTTGATTAGGTAAAACATAAAATACCTTGTCTTTATACAATTTTTGTTCAAAGTACATTTACAAATCGCTCCTCTTTGTTTTTATTAGCATAATTCACAGCTTTTCAAGAAATGGCATTTCAAACAGGGATCTAGCAAAACATGCAAACTAGCCAAAGTAGAAAAGCTCAAATTCATGTAGAAACATTTGCTATGAAGTTGTGTTTCTAAGTGTACTGTGAGTTATATTCAAGCACAATAGGGAGCTTCCCATTTACCCTTTTTACATACTGTATCTTTCTTTATGTATAACTCTCATATCCCAAAGGATTCTTCAGACCTCAGATGGCTCTAAATGTCTCAGAAGTCTTTAACACATCTATCTCTCTCTCTCTCTCTCTCTCTCTCTCTCTCTCTCTCTCTCTCTCTCTCTCTCTCTCTCAACCTCTGTATACTTATTAGCCAAATTGTTGCTATTGCTATTATTTGTGAGTGTCAAGATGAAGCAATTCAACTTGGTATTGGGAGGCAACAGTGAATGAAATTCTGTACAATTCATTTTCATTCTATAGTTTTAACAAATTAACAACTTTCAACAATAGACAATGTCACAATGCAGCTTTAGTAGAATCTGGATGTTACTGTAGGTTTACAGATTCCTTGAGCAATGAGCAATGAGTAAGCCAGAGCTGCCAGTGGCAAGGAAAACTCCCTGAGATGACATTAGGAAGAAGCCTTGAGAGGAAACAGACTCAAAAAGGAACCCATATTCTTCTGGGATTATATAGTGGGATTATAAATCACTGTATACTGTAAAGTCAAACAGTACTACGTGCTTTGAACAGATGTTTAGTATGAGCATATTGTGAATTATACGGTTATATAATACAATACAACACAACATACATTTTTTTTTATTACTGCTATATTATAATTGAGAAAAATGACCAAATTGATTTATTTTATTTCCTGGTTCTCTTTCTCGACCATGTTTTTATGAGCCCTTCAGTCCAGGAAAGGAGGGAACGGTCCCTGTAAGGAAGGTATGACTTCTGAACCTGTCAGCCCCAGTGAGGGAGATGTGGACACTATGCTTGTCAGTGTCAAGGAAGTAGACCTGGTCTCTGTTAAATTCAGTCCCACCTACTGTACAGTAATTGTCAATGGCAGCAAAAGAGGCATAGACTCTGTGCCTATCGGTCCCAAGTAACCCAGTTATGGCCTCAAACTCCTTAAACACCTTTTCCCATTAAAACTGACCTGTTTTTACAATACTGAATTGTTCTGGATTGCATCAAATCTATTATTATTTTTCACTGAATTACAAGTTTAAATGTGGCTTTCATAGGTTAAACGTATAAAAACGTGCATCATAGTGTCTTACTATTAAAAAAAAATAATTTTCATTCAAAAAATTTTGTAGCACCTATATTTATTGTACTGTTTTATTATACTGTATTTAGGGATGCATTGATACCGATACTGGTATTGATCTGATACAGTGCTCACTTATACTCGTACAAAATTCAGATGCACCAAAAACAATAAAACATAGTTTACTTAAAGCTATATAAAAGCCTTTTTCTGAAGTGAAACTAAACTTTCTCCACAAGCACCCTACTTGCTAGCTAAAGCACTTAATTTAGTCAGCGTTAAAAAGAACGAACCTAGTAGCCTACATACATGTGTGCAATTTTATTTAAATGAATGAGTCTTTATTGATCACATATATATTGCAGAACAGTGAAATTCTTTTCTTCACATACCCCAACATATTAGGAAGTTAGGGTCAGAGTGCAAGGTCAGCCATGATACAGTGCCCCTGGAGCAGAGAGGGTTAAGGGCCTTGCTCAAGGGTCCAACAGTGGCAGCACTGGGGCTTGAACCCCCGACCTTCCGATCAGTAACCCAGAGCCTTAACCCCCAAGCCACCATTGCCCACCATTGTTCTGTGATTTCCCTGATTAATTAATACTAAGTAGGTTACTAATTTCAGTATCAAAAAAAAAAAAACAACAAACAGGAACTCGTACTCGGTCTTACCTCTTTGTAGGAGGACATGATCCTCTCAATGGCGTCTGCCCCTGATGCTAGAAGATTACGTGCAGTCGTGAAGGCTTCTGTCCTCTCGCTCACTAACACCTGCGTTTGGCCATCTGCAAGTTCTATAAAGAAGGATGTAATGTTAAGTTTCAAACTCTAATCAACTTTCACAATAGTACACACTTCGCAATTACAGTGCTGTTGTAATTCTGAAATCATGATAATTAGTAGTCATCTGTTTGTGTTTCAACTCTATCAGAAGACACTCGTTTGATTATGTCTGGGAAAAGAATGGAAAGGAAATGCATAAAACCCAGGGATCTTTGTGTCTGTTTACTGGCACAGCATTGATAATGAGCTCACTGCATTTCAACATACTGCATAATTCTTCCGTGTCTTTTATGAATGGATTCCTTTCATTAAGAATTCTAATAAACGGACTTCCCGAACCACATGCTTTCTACAGTAACGGTAAAACTTCACAGTATTCACAGTTATGTATCCACAGAAATCCTGAACCCTACTGAAACAATAACAGTAAGTGAAATTGCTTAAGATGCTTACCGTTGTCAGCAAAGCCGGTGGCAGTGATGATGGGCACTGCCACCATAACAAGGCCACATGCACTCCAAACGTACTTCATGAGGAACTGCTCGATCATGATGTACCACAAGCGCTTGGACAGGATCAGATTCATCTGCTCAGCCAGAGCCTTGTAGCACTTCTGCAGTTGCAGCATCTCTACCTGTCCCATAGAAAAGAAAAAAAGGTGCAGAATTTTATATCATACATGAAGCAGGGGTGTAGCAACATCCTCAGCAATTAATTAATAGCTAGTGTGCTGAATTAACACACAAAGCTGTTACAGTAGTGCTGAAACTACTATTATGTGCTTGAATGAATTATTATAGTTTTTAATGATCTCTTCCAGAGATTGAATTACTTCTGTGAACATTTAACACCTACAATAGTAAAAAAAAAAAAAAATTACTTGCACGGCTGTCTAACAGCTCCAGGGTTTCTGGTTCAGTTCTGAGCTCGGGTTACTGTCTGTGTAGAGTTTCTGTACATGTCTGCATAGGTTTCCTCCAGGTTCTCCAGTTTCCATCCACCTGACAAATTCATGCCACTAGGTGGACAGGTAATGCTAAATTACTATTAAAAGTGTGAATTTTATGTACAGTATAGATGGTAGAGGTCGACCAATTGTTTGGTTTTGGCAATTAATCAGCACAGAGAACCGATTGCTGGGAGTTCCGGTTATTAGCAAAAATCCACACTGGTAGTTTTTCCCGGTTGCATTCGTTGTGGGAGCGGCTGAAAAGAGTCTGCTGTCATTATACAGTACGAGAAAGGCGTGAAATAAAAACTAGCACTGACAAAATTTGTTGTGTTATTTGAAGTGTTTTTTTTGTTTGTTTGTTTTTAAAAAAAATTTTTTTATTCATTTTGGATGTCTCTATTTTTATTTGTTATTTGGGGTGTTACTTTTTGGCTCAGTTTGGATGTATATCTTAGTTACTTTTATCATTTTTACTAGTTAATGCATATTCATATTTATATATTTATTTCATTTAAGAAAAAGTACTGTACATTTTCATGGTACAGTCAGTACTGTTTATTTTCGTGATAAAGTTCGGCAATATTTTACTTTGAGTGTTATGTTTTTAATCAGTATCAATTTTTAAAACTTCGGTATCCGTAAAATCCACTGTGGGTCGACCTTTAATAGATGGTGCCATGTGATGGACTGGTGTCCCAATCAGGGTGTGTCCATGGCATGCCTCATACCCAGATTCACTGCAACCCTGACCAGGATAAAGCAGGTAGCCTATTGAAGATGAATGAATGAATGAATAATATCCAATAAGATCCCTAATGCAGCCCAAACTAAGTTCTGAAAAAACTTGAGGCACACATATCTTCGTTAAAAGCCACTGTAACTATCTTTACGATGTTTCTGGATAAGAGAAATGCGCGTGATGCGCAATGCATACTACACACTGCAACTGCTCCAAAATTCAACACTTTAGACAAGGACTCACCTTGTGTCCTCCGTAGAAGGCAATCTCCTCCGCATGTGCGATAATCCTCGAGTGGGCGTGGCGCAGATGCCCCTTCCTGCGCGCCTCCTCAGCCACCAGTTGGCCGAACGTCGGGGAACACCAGCGCAGCACTTTAGCGGTGATGAACACCACCAGGCCGGCTAGCAGCGTGGGCCCCGTGGCCCCGGCGCCGCGCGACCTCGCGGTCTGGATGAGCGTGTATGAGGTGAGGATAACGTCTAGCACTGGCTTGGTGAGGTTGGAGTAGAGGCGCGCGACAGACTGAGCAAACATCGCTACGTCCTCCGTGAGCGAGTGATCGGGATTGGCCAGCCTCGCGTCCATGTTCGCCACACGGTAGTAAGTCTGGCCGGCGAAGTAGGTCGCGTAGGCGTGCTGCACGAGGCGCGTGCGCAAGGCCAGCGCGAGCTTTCCCTCTAGGTAGCGGATCGCGCTGTTTACGAATGTGGCAGGCACGGCCACGAGCAGCCACTTCATCAGCTTGGCGATGAAGCTGCGCGGCCGCTTCTCCACGATGCTCTTGACGATCTTGCCATCCAAGCCGGCCACGTAGATGGACAGGAATGTCCGCGAGACCAGAGCCGCCGAGTGTAAGGAGAGCAAGGCTAGTTCTCGGGTCGCGAGCTTCGGAAAAATGATTCTGATCAGATCGAGGATCTGTCTAAAGAACCGCGCGTCCACGCCGGGCGTCCTGGGATTCTCATCAGGACCGGAAACGGTTTCTAATGCAGATCTATGCGTCGGCACCAGTCCATTCTGCTCTCGTTGTCCGTTAGCGGTGCTTTTGCGCTCTGTGCGTTTACCGAGCCGTTTGTAGATGACAGGGTAAAGGGTTTTTAAGCCGTATGCAGCTGCTGCGAGGATCACGGCTCGTCTGGCCGCTGCGCTCTTATTCCATTTCACCTCAGACGCTGCATGCAATATGCTGCTCATTTTTACCCCCTATATTCACCGCCGGAGCTCTCTAATCCGCATCCATCGGGTTATGCAAATCCTTATTCACTCTTCTTGGTGAGCCGGTTTGCTGCAGCACCGTTTTTTGCTTCTTTCCGTCACTCCGGTTACGATGCGGCGTTTCGCGTTTGCCACGCCTCCGAGGAATACGATTGGTCACATCAGTGATATGACTGTGCACGAGCTGTGCTCTTAGATGTTATTGATGGGAATTCCGGCTGAGCCAAAGAATCAGTGAGTCAGATCATTTGACTCAGCTCAAGGATAAGAGCCGACTCGTTCGACTCCCAGATGCCTTTCTTTTCTAAACCGAGACACCGTTTGCCATATTTTGCCACCATGATATTCATCTTTGCCTAACTATAACTGGTATTATTTCTCAGGATATTACTTTACCTTCTTATGAAAATGCACTATATGGGCTCCATTTAAATAATCCATAAATAAGCAAGTGTATACAAGCCTATACAGTAAACATTTCCGCATTAATATTACTGTGCCTCCTGTGTTTGTGCTTTTAAGAAGATCCATTTCCATGTATCCAGAATGAAATAAATATTGAGGCCTACACTCCTGGTTAAAAAAAAAAGACCAAATGGCAAAATATAAGAAATTTAATGGTCTTATAAACAAATCATTATCCAGGAAATTAGTAAGAATTGAACCAATCGTAACTTAGTATGGGATAGCTTGTCCCTTTGATTTGTTTAAATGTTTAATCGTTGTGGGTAAACTTGCGGACAACTTTTTATTTTAATTTTTTTAAATACTTTGTATTATTTGTTTTATTTCTTTTTACTTTGTAAGTTATTTACATTTTGTACATAGAGACGTGTGTTAGTTTTAATTTTATATCAAACACTTGCAAATGGTATCAAATGGTGGCACAGGGGGTCTCAGGAGTGCATTTGTTTAATTCTTGCTAATTTTATTACCAGTGATTTGTTGTTAAGACCATTAGAACTTTAATATGTTGCCATTTTGGGTTTGGCCCATTTTTTTTTCTTTTGCCCGGGAGTGTCCATACAGTTCTCCCTGTCATTTCTGTCTCATACACACAGCTGGGAGTCAAACACTCACCTCATCATTCACACTAAGCAACAGCTCGGATGTTGAAAGGAGGTTTCCATGGAAACATTTCGATTCAATTACACTGCAAGAGTTTGCATGCCTCGCCGACATCTCCACAAAAATGTGAGTCGGTTCCCAGCGTTCACTGCAGAATTGACTCTTTGGCTTACGACACATCACAGTGAATTGACACAGTATACATATCTCATAGGCAGGTAGCTGTCTGATCCTTGGTGGCTATCGGGATGAGTAAAGAGTGTTTCATGAGGCAGACTGTCTGAATGCACCCTATAGGCCTAGATTAAACAGATTTAGTTTGAGAGCCGAACTCTAGAGGACCGTCATCCGGTGGAACATTTTTTTTTCAAAGATACACAATACAAAATAATGAACTATAAATATTTTAGCCTAATGAATTTCCTGCAGTGACACCATAACGTGAAATCTAGGCCTAATAAAAAATAGTTGAATGGCCTAACAAGCAGCTTTCTAGCTACCACTCGGCTCATAACATAGTCCCATTTTCTAAACGAAACAAATTTGTGAGATCAACAGGGTGGAATATAGGCAAAACGATCAATGATATCTTGATCCAGTTAATTCAGTTCAAAATATATTCGTCATTTTAGCGTTTGGCTTTACAGGTATTAACATTTAATAACAGTGACATTAATAAAATAAAAATGCTTATCAAATTCTTATTGATAATTGTCATATTTCAGCATTTAATACTACTTACAATATCCAATAATATTTATTGTATTCAAGATTAATATTAAATGGATCATGCGTCACTTCCTTTCAATATTTGCATACGTCAGCAACCGATTTGTAACTACTGCCTGAGCGCGTGCACTGTGCTCGCGGTTATTATGACTGCTAATTGGCTAGCATTAATGTAGGGCTAGCGCTGCTAGTTGACATTAATCTATAGCTAAAGGTACTAATTAACTCCTGTCAGGACCTAGGAAGCCAGTTATTTAACTGACAATAGATATTAATTACTGAGACATTGAAAATTTACTGTCTTTATTAATTAATTTACTTCAAGAGAAGATATAATATATTTAGCAAGTCAGCTAGCTGACGAGTTTCTGAACATGAATTGGGTAGGAGGCTGGCGGTACGTCGACGACTCTATATGAACACAACAACATAAACATTCACATTTCTGTTCATTCTGTGTAGTAAGCTTTTCTTTACTTATTGAAATCAGAAAGTACTGACATAAGGGCTACAATTTAACGTCATCTTGTTCTACAGAAGTCGTGTTATGAAAAACAGTGACACGAGAAAACAAAAGGTAATAAATATATGCTACATACAATGGCATTAAATTCCCCTTTATACAGCTTTGGCAGCGTTGACTTTAGTTTTGTTCAAAAACAAAAATGTACCATATTTAAATGTGTTTGTAAATATTAAAACTAGTTGGAACAGGCTGTTTTGCTGACTACAGTATATAATAAGGCTGTGTATTGCGACCAATTTGACGATTCTTATGTATATGATTTCGAGTTGATTCGATTCTTATATGGTGTTGATTTGATTCATATATGTGTGTGTGTGTGTGTGTGTGTGTGTGTGTGTGTGTATATATATATATATATATATATATATATATATATATGTATATGTATATATATATATATGTATGTGTATATACATGGTTTTGATTCGATTCTTATATATGGTTCGATTCTCTCTCTCTCTCTCTCTCTCTCTCTCTCTCTCTCTCTCTATATATATATATATATATATATATATATATATATATATATATATATACACACACACACACACACACATATGGTTTCGATTCGATTCTTATATAAATGTATGGTTTAGATCCGATATCGATTAGTTATCAATATTTCATTTAAAATGTTAGTTTTGCAGACTAAAATCCTTATTTTAATATAAATGCTGGTAACTGAAACCCTCCTACTTATCTATATTACTGAAATACACATCTACATTAACAATATGGCTCACACAATTATGTTCAATTACTTTTTACTTTCACTTTGTGTAACAAAAAAAAAAACCTACATGCAGTGCACACAAGGTAAGCACAAACTGCACAATGCACATTGTTTTAAAAATGTTGTAAATGTGCAACAGTGAAATTCATTAACAACTTGAAATGTTTAAGAAATAAAACTGTTTTCAAAATTCAAAACATGAAAGATGGTGACATGTTCAGGAAGAGAGGCGAACTACAGATAACATTCACATCTTCTCAAGTAAAGCACGCGCATTAAGAATCGATTCGGGGATTTCCCGATATTGATATCGTTTTGTTAAATTGAAGATTGATTAAAATCACAGAATTAATATTTTTTTACCCAGCCCTAGTCTATAAATTATGTACTTTGGGAGATATCTAGACCTCTAAAGTCTTTATAGCTAACTATATCTGCTGTGTAGTGCTTGTATGGCTTATTTTGTTTTCAAGGAGTTTTTTGAAAAGAAAAGGATGCAAGACAGGCATAATCTCATCAGACCACCACTGGCATCACCTAAAAAAGGCAATGTTGGCAACATGGATTTGCTTACAATGTTTATTGTAAACCAAATCGCATTGAAGAAAGAACACACTGGTAAATTAAAAAGTACACATTACTGAAAATTTATTTAAGATTGGGAAAAATATTTTTGTACATTTATTGTTGTGTTGACTGGTCAAAATAAGAAGTGCTGTCATTTTTATTTTAGGTATCTCTAAAAGAAGACATTTGCCTAAATCAAAAGGAATTGATAAATCTATGCGTGGGGAGTCTTTAGAGCTGCCCATGAGTCCTTGTTCTCCATCACGCTTGATCCTGGCAGAGTGCGAATCGCATTACAGGTACTGATTATTCCATCTACAGCCCACAGGCAAATAACCCACAAAAAAAAGCTAAAACTTTTTCACTGTTTCAGCAGAGGGACAAAGAAGCCTGTATTAAAAATAATAATAATAATAATAATAATAATTATTATTATTAATTTTATTATTATACATTTTCTGGGTTTTTCCCCCTAAAACTTCGTATGACAAAATACACTATCTGGCCAAATGTTTGTGGACACATGACCGTCACACCCATATATGGGCCTTCCCTAAACTATTGCCACAAACCTGTAAGCACATAATTGTATAGAATGTATTTTTATGCTGTAACATTACAATTTCCCATCAGAGGAACTAAGAGGCCCAAATCTGTTCCATCATGACAATGCCCCTGTGCACAAAGCGATGGTTTGCCAAACTCGAGTGTCCTGCACAGAGCCCTGACTTCAACCCCTCTGAACACCTTTGGGATGAACTGGAACGCTGTGTACACCCCAGGCCTCCTCACCCAACAACGCTGGCTGACCTCACTAATGCTCTTGTAGCTGAATAAACACAAATCCCCACAGTCATGCTCCAAAATCTAGTGAAGGCCTTCCCAGAAGAGTTGAGGTTATTATAACAGCAAAGGGACTAAATCTGGAATGTTCAGAATCACACATGGGTGTGATGGTCAGATGTCCAAAAATGTATGGCCATATATTGTATGCAAAAGTTTTCTTAATGATGCTAGGTTTTGGCAGGCTATAAGGCAATTAATATTAGAATGTCGATAATGCTGTAATCATTACTCTATCTATGTTTTTGTAGTGACCAAACACTGGGTGTGAAGAAGAGAAAACATAGCTTCCTAGATGAATTCAAGTTCAAGACGGTGAGAGTCAAAATGAAACAAGTTAATCGGACAGGCACTATTACCATAGTTATTACTTTATCAGTGCTTATCATGCTTTATTAGTGCTTATCATGCTAATTTTCTACACATTTTATAAAACATATAAAAATCTTGTATAAGGATAACACAACATATAATGTCTTATTTGGCCTAAGCTGTCACCGCTGCTGGAAACCAACCTGACTGACAAAAGTACATCAGTGTGTCAGCACCGGGTTCAGGGCAGTGTCGGTTCCTTTTCTTCAGCCTCACCATCCTCATCAGAGGCCTTCAACATCCAGTCCAGGCCCACTGTACACATCTCCCCTCCGCCACCACCAGAATCACACTGCACAAAAAATGCCCAGGTAAATCCTGACATATTAGGCTGTCAGGTAAATGTAGATGCAAAGAAGCACAAATATTAGGCTCATTGTAACCCACTCACTCAGTTTTATTCACTTACATTTAGAAGGCAGTAGATTCTCCTCAAGGGGGAGCAATTACTCTGTATATTTGTCACTATCGAAAGGGAGAAAACTGGTAGAAATCTGTACCAGCAGGATTAGATGACTGCATGCATGTTTGTGTTCACAAATTGTGTGTGTATATGGTTAAAAGCCGTAAACACAAATCCTAAATACAGGCTATAGTTTGTTATTTTATTGAACTTGGTTGAAGTAGCCTAATGATAAAAGCTTCATCTGAGCTGTTTACATACAGTGCGTCAGGCCATGAATAAATACACATATTGTGTACAGTCCTATTTGCTCACCTGCCATTTCCCACGCACAAGCCAGCTCTCCCCATCCATACGACAGCTACTGTACCAGCCGGGAAGGGGAACATGTGCTTCCTCCAAGACACCTGAAGCCAGCCAACTACATCTTTTCATGCCTCTCTGGGTAGCGTAACACACTCGGAGTGCCCTGCATACATCTGTGTACATGAGCTCACAGATGCCCATGATTGGCATGTGTCGTTGTGATTGACAAGGGAGAGAGAGTGTCCCATCACTCACACCCAGAGAGCATGGCCATTGGCACGGTTGGGATTCAAATATGTGATCTCCTGACAATAGGGTGAAAATACACATTTGTGTATTCCAAGTGACACTACTCATTTTCTTCACGCTTCAACCAAATGCCTAGGGCAAGGATAGATTTTCATATTTTAGATGTTGTCAGTCCACCTACATGCATGTTTTCGGGAAGAACATGCAAAACTGCACAGGCTGTAACAAATACACATCTTCATATTTCAGCCTGAGCATGGAGCTGAACACTGCAAAAAAGCATCATGGTGTTCTTGTAAGAGTGCTGATTTACATCAGTAGCACCATATGTCCCTATTTTCTAAAATATCTCATTCTGCTCACTTCATATAGAGGTAAATGTGCAGATATCTTACATTGAGGTTCTCCAGATTTTAAAATCACTCATGCAAAAAATTGTTTCCTAGCCAGTGGGGGTGTGTGAGTATAATCTTTGGACAGTGCCTTATCAAACAGAGACCTCCCAGACCAGCTATGCGGATGGAGTCCAGTTTAGGAGCACCTTTCATAGGTGAGATGAACTTCAAACATAAGCTCCCCAGGCTAAAAAAAATAGTAGCATCCACCAGTAGCAGTACATATTGTACAGGGTCAGTAGGGCTGGACAACTAACAAGCAGGATGAACCTGTATGGTGTGTCTTGTTAAACTAGTTAAAATGTGTGTGTCTTTTTAAACTAGTATGATGGAACACTTCGAACACATTGGATCATTAAATTGAGCATAACCAGGTATTAGGAAAGAAATAATTTTTAGTCTGGGGGGCTTAGCAATATATTTTTACTTTATCATTATAATTAGTGGTAAGCACTTTTTCATGTATGTAATTAAATATACTGAGTCAATAATTGTCTCCAATAATTGTCTTAAAATAGCAGAGAAAGCGGTGGGCTGTCCATACACTCTGCTGAGAACCCATTTAATGATTTAGAGATGAATGACCAAGAAGACAAGACTCACTTTTTTGGACTCATCAGTGGAGGTGAAGGTACAGGAACCGTTTGTCAGGAATGTATTTGGTTTTGCCATGCCTGATATACAGTGCCTTCACTAATATTGGCACCCTTGGTAAATATGAGCAAAAATTGTCTTTATTGTTTAACTTTTAGATCTTTTGTTAGAAAAATCACAAAAATACTCTGCTCTCATGGATATCAAACAATTGCAAACAGAACACAGGTTTATCAAATAAATATATTTGTTAAATATAGGTGTGAAAAAATTATTTGCAATCTTTTAGTCAATACACTGTTCTACCTCCCTTTGCCAAGATAACAGCTCTGAGTCTTCTCCTATAATGCCTGATGAGGTTGGAGAATACATGGCAAGGGATCTGAGACCATTCCTCCATACAGAATCTCTCCAGAGCCTTCAAATGTTGAGGTCCACACTGGTGGACTCTCCTCTTCAGTTCACCACACAGGTTTTTGATGGGTTTCAGGTCAGGGGACTGGGATGGCCATGGCAGGACCTTGATTTTGTGGTCAGTAAACCATTTTTGTGTTGATTTTGATGTATGATTTGGATCATTGTCCTGCTGGAAGATCCAACCATGGCCCATTTGAAGCTTTCTGGCAGAGACAGTCGGGTTTTCATTTAATATCTGTTGATATTTGACAGTGTCCATGATGCCATGTATCCAAACAAAATGTCCAGGACCTCTGGCAGAAAAACAGCCTCAAAACATAAAAGAGTCACCTCCATATTTAACCGTGGGCATGAGGTACTTTTCCATATGGCTACCTCTCTGTGTGCACCAAAACCACCTCTGGTGTTTATTGCCAAAAAGCTGTATTTTGGTTTCATCTGACCATAGAATCTGATCCCATTTGAAGTTCCTGTGGTGTCTGAAAAACTGAAGATGCTTGAGTTTGTTTTTGGATGAGAGTAGAGACTTTTTCTTGAAACCTTCCAAATAACTTGGTGATATAGTGATTTCCAGTTGACTGGAACTTCTTAAGTATTGCCCTGATGGTGGAAATGGGCATTTTCAATCCCTGTGTTATTTTCTTATAGCCACTTCCCATTTTGTGAAGCTCAACAACCTTTTGCCACACATCACAACTATATTCCTTGGTCTTACCCATTGTTATGAATGATTAAGGGAATTTTACTTATGTATTACCTCATATTTATACCCCTGTGGAACAGGAAGTCATGGTTGAACAATTTCCTGTTCCTAGTCACCCAGGTGTACTAAAAAATGTAAAATATCAATGGGAATATACTTCAAATAGATTTTTCTCATATGAATTCATAGGGGTGCCAATAATTGTTGCAAACCTATATTTAACAAACATTTCTTTTGGATAAACCTGTGTTTTGTTTGCAATTGATATCCATGAGAGCAGAGTATTTTTCTGTTTTTTTTTTTTTTTAACAAAAGATCAAAAGGTTAAACATTAAAGACAATTTTTCACAGCCTTCTATTCTCATATTTTCCAAAGGTGCCAATATTAGTGGAGTGCACTGTACATTAAATATTATAAATTAAAAAATAAATGTTAAACCTGTCTTCAGCAACAGTAAACAAACACCTGATTCTTAATTTGAACGAGTGCATGTTATGGGTTTTTAAATTTAAAAAATTACTAAGAATGAATTTTACTTAAAATAGTTTCTACAAAAAAAAAACACAGTAATTTTATTTGATGTTAAAGGTGCAAAAGAGCAAAAATATATTTTTCTTTCAATCATCACACATTATTTATATATAAATGTAAATAATTGGGATTATAATGTATGTCATGAATCTATACAAAATAGCTCATCATATTAGAGTGGGGGGGAAGCTTGTCATTGCACAAATAATTAACCATGGGTCTTTGCCATCAGAAGTCATGTAAGTAGTTGAATTTTTCCACATGTTTGCAAATGTTTGCAAGTGTCACCTGATCTCAGTATAAATAAACCCGCCCCTGGAATGCCCCAGTTCTTTAGAGAGCATGTCTAAACAAATAGCACCAAGTTGCTATCAAAACAAGTCCAGGACAAAGTTCTAGAAAAGGTTCAATCAGGGTTTATCTCTTAAAAATGATCCCACACTGCTTGGAGAACACAATAATTCTTGAGAATCATGGTGTTGATAGTGATCATGTCAAGAATTAGCATTGGCCTCTTGATTGATTGTCTGATGACTGCCCTCCTTACATGGTCATTGACATTTGGTGATCGGCCTCCTCTAGTCCTCCAGGACTGTTATTTATTGTGTTCAATGGGATGTTCAAAGATTGGGATGTATTTTCTATGACAATGATTGATACTTTTCCAGATCTTTGTGCTGGATTTGGTTTCGTAGCTCTTAGGTCTTTACGATGCTGTTCGGATATCTCTCTGGGGCTTTCCAGAAACAGGTATTTTTATATTGAGATTATGTAACACTTCAGTTACTCATTTGCGAACTCCATATTCAACTAATTGTGTGACTTCTCTTGGGAACAATCTAGAAGTTTCAGCACTACTTATGCACACACAACTTTTACATTTGTAAATAATTTTACTTGCTATATTGATATTTCCCCCAATTCAGGAGTTTGTGCCATTTCTGCTATTTTGTGTAGATTCAAGACATATAATCCTGATAAAAGTTCAGTTGCAGGTTATAACACCACAAAATGTGGAAAAGTTCAAGAGGCATGCATACTTACACAATGCACTGTACACTAAAGGTGTATGTGGTGTCCATAGTGGTGCACCACCGCACTGTGCATGGCATCTCTCAGGGGGAACATAATGTTATTACAAGCTTTCTGAAAGGAGTAAGGAGCCATTGTCAGCTATACTCCCCTAAGAGCCCATAATACAGGTCTGCTGCTGGCCAGATCACTCGGGGGACACCTTGGGGGTTCCTGTTCACGGTTTTGTCACCAAATTTTTATAGCCAATCAAGTGATTTTTGCAGTGTTCCATCACAATATCAGTGACTAAAGCTTTTTAATATACACTGGATATCGGGTAATTTATTTTCTTTTCTTCTATGTATTGTAGATATTTCTAGTAAGAGAACAACAAAGCTCCATCTTCAAAAGGAGACACCACATCCCCCGACACGATCTCCGTTAGTAGCCCGATTTAGCAAAAACATATTGTCTTAAATTATAAAATATGTTTTATGCTGTATTTGTAATGAGGGTTATTTATTCTTGAAAGTGATTTCACTGAATCCTACAACAAAGACCGCAGTATTGATTTCTTATCTCAGGTAATACAGTGCTGTTCAGTTTGTTTCATTTATTTAAATTAATTTATTCATGTTGATTCATTTAATCCTCTTGGAAGCAAGCTCAGTATTTGAGCATATTAACTTAATGTTAACATGTTGACTTTCAGATATATGTCCAGTAATCATGGGACTTGACTAGTTGAAATGCTTACAAAGTAAAGGGCATTCTTTTTTTATTTTTATTTTTTTTAAATAAACCATCACTTATCAATTGTGAAATGTCAAAATGTAAACTCAAAAACAGAGCATCTTTGTTCACAGAGCCACTTAGTATATCTGCAATTCAGTAGCATCTGCTTCCAGTTTATAATGTACTGCACTAGCTGAGTTGTATTTTTTTTGTTAAAAGGTGGTTTCTTTGAAGGCTGATGTTTGATGTTCTCTTTTTTACCCTCTTGTTTAAAAGCATGTGTCTAGATGCGTTGACTGTAGACCCTGTGAGTTTTATACTTTTATCTTAGACTTATTGTACCTGACTGTCTTTTAATAGACTCTAAATTAAGTTTCTTGCCAAAGGCAGGGTTCACAGAATTGTCTCAGAGCATGCCTGTGAATCACCAGTAGCCTGTTCTCAAGGAGAGGGCTATGTCAGCTCAGACGATGTAACAAACTCTGTTCCATCACTCAAATACATTTTAGTAAGTTGTTTCATGATCCTTAACACAATATATTTGTGTTCAGCAAATATCACTGTGTAAAATTGAATCATTTGATGACATTCTCTGTTTTTGAACTGTACACTGAGTTGCCTGTGTATTAGGTATACCATGGGATTGAAAAAAATAAATAAAGAAACGTTAATCTCACTGTGGCATGTACACAAAATCCCATCAAGACCAGCTAGTTTATATAGATATACTGACTAAAACTGGTTTCTCATACAGTATATATATATATATATATATATATATATATATATATATATATATATACACCTTTAAGAAGTTAGTTAGCAGTTAGCTGTATGTCAGCTTGGATTAATCAATTAATTTATGTTTTATTTATTCTGATTTTTAATGTTAGTTCCTTTATCCTGAATGCTGTGCTTTTTTTGTATTTACATAGTCACAGGAAAAGGGAAAAAAGCAGGATGGTGATTCCTACGTGCACATGTGCCACTTTAAGGACATTCTGACAAGCCATCAGGGATGTTGTCCATCAGGGATGAGTGCTCCAACAAGCGTTATGTCCTTCAACCAGAAGATGATGTGTAACCATGAACATAGAGAGAGGAAGAGTAATGCCCATGGGATTTCAAAAACCTTGAGAGGGCTCAATCAAGAACTGACCTGTGAGGAGGATCAGTTTGTTCTCTCTTGTTTGCAGACTAAGACACAAAGTGGTATAATGCATAAAAAAGCATCTCCCAGGACACAAGACAAGGCGACACAGATTGCAGGTTTTTCCAGTCTGACTTTGCAAGATGCCTCAGTGCAGTGTTGTCTTTTGAAAGCAGCAGATAGGATGAGTATTTTCACTGAACCCACAGCTCACGTTCACCACATTAGAAGACACAAAGCTCCCACCACTAGGAGGCAGACTCATCACAGCAGTAAAAATCATGTTACTAGTCAGTTTGCTCTATCAAAAATCCAAGAGGTGGAGTTGAACACCTGCCGGATGACGTCAAAAATGGAGCCTGCAATTACAGGACATGAAAGTTTGAGCAGATCTGAGAGCCAGGCATGCATGAAAAAACATCCATTACTGCACTTCTCTCACACAAATGCCCCAGGTATTAATAACTAACTGATTACAACATCACATGAAATACAGATTTCTTAAACTCTTATTATGATTAGTGTGAATCGGATCTCAGTGATACATGGTAACCTCAGTAATAGTGGAGTGGAATATATATATATATACACACATACAATGGAGCCTATACTCGAAGCTGTGTAGTTGATAACAGACATACTTTCCTTTCGTAGAGCTAAAGGAGCAAGCATCAGAGAACATGATGTTGAGAGGCGAAAGGTGTGAAGGTCATGAGGAGAAGAGTGTGAATCAAAACCCCACTGAGAACTCAAGCCGCACAGAGGAACACGACAATGCCTTCACTGCTGAAACAGGTGGAGACAGGGTATCTGAGGGAAAGGGAAATCTTAAAGAAATTGCAGACATTCTGCTCATGCTGAAGCAGAAAAATAAGCATCCATGAAGTGAGAGAAAATGTGAGATGACTATTGTATGTTGAAAGTTAGCATCTGTCATCAGAAACTTTATAGTTGTACGTGTTACACTGGCTTAGTTTTGCATGGTTGAGTTACAGTGCAGTACACTGGAAATCAATACTTAACACCAAAAGCTTATTTCAAACAGTGGACAACGTTTTATTGTTTAAATATTCAAATGTGATGAATATTTCTTTTCATAGAATATAAATCTAGCAAAACATTTAGCGCAACAATAATCAAATGAACACTATACACATATTTATATTCACTATTTTATCGTTGATCGTAAAAACACTGGTTTATAATAATAGTAATAAAAGTACCAATTTTACATAGAAAACACTCACCCACACCCACTAGATAGATCTGGTTAGATCTCGCTCCTCAAAGTAACACAATGACTTGTTGACTTTGAAGCATTCTCCAGTGTCAAATACATTCTAAAACATGTGGCACACCCTAACATCTGGTCAATAAAGCTCTGTCCTAATAAACTGGCATTTAGTATACTTTCCTGAAGCATTCTCTCCCTCACTGCAATAATCAGAACTGATATGAGCATACCTGATTAAAACTTGACTGTCACCCTATAGTGTGCTTCTCCCTTTGGGAAACTCAGTGTACTTCAGTGTTAAACATGAAAATACAATTATGTGCTAACAGTGAACAAACACAATACACACTCAACAGTAATAGTATTAAAACAAGCTTGTGTTAGTTTGCTTGATATTGTTGCTTTTACAATACCCATCAACTGCTTTTGTTACACATATAGCCACAATATATCTGCTTGGCAATTTTCTATGTGTACCATACTACCAAGGTGTATACTCACAGCAGTACGATATAAACATAACATTGGATATTACACTACTTGTCAAAACATATTCCACTCTGTTACATGGACGAGAGCTATGAGATGCAAAGCCATTTGTACACAAGGCTGTGAAGGAAGACTAAATTAAAGTGAGTCAAATAATAAACATGGGTATGAGTTGAGTACAGATATAATGAAAAACAGATTAAGGAGGTCATCACACACTATAAAGGAATGAGAAATAATTTTGGTTAATCTAAAATAGACTTCTGAGACTAATCAGTTCCAACACTCTCAGCTATAAATACAATTTTGTGATAAAAGGGCTGCTCCAGGAAACAGCATAAGCCAAAATCCAGGTTACAACCCATGTGTGGCATGCTACAAAATTTAAACTATTTAATTTGTCCAACTGAAAATACTGTTGACAGAAATGAACTGAACATTGTGGTGAGAACAAGTTGCCAATGCCAAAGCCTAGCATCTTCACAAAAACCTAAGACTACCATAGTCGAATTACTATTGTTCTGTATAGCGCACACCTCATTCTACTGTAGTGAGCACAAAAACAGTTGTATAACATCTGTCAGTAAACTGTCAGTATCTGTGAGCACTGCAGTTTCAAACTGTAGTGTACCACGACTCAAAAACTTTTAAATGACATCTCACAAAATCAGGCTTTGCATTGTTTTTTTTTTTTGTTTTTTTTGTATGTTTGGATATGTCAGTTCCATTTTCCTTTAAAGTGAAGTGCAGTATTTGTTAGATGCAGCCTGACTGCTACTGATGGGCCTGGTGTCATGGTGGGGTGAAGCTGAAAAGTGATTCCTTTTCTACTCTCTTCATAAGCCATGTGCAGAGCTGAGAGAGGATCTACGTTCTTTGAACTTTCACCTGAGGTTTATTCCACGTCTGAACCATCATTGTCCGACAGGTGGTAATTTGATCCTTTAACCCGGATGTACTCCACCTGCCGGCCCTCATCTGAGTCTGATGCACCACAGGAACACAGGCGGCTTTCAAACAGTGACTCGATCTCCTCTAGTCGGCGGCCTTTGGTTTCAGGGAGACATCCATAAACAAAGAAGAAGCCCAGCAGAGCAAGACTCGAATACAGAAAGAATGCACCTGGAAGACAACAGAGAAATCTCACTCTAAGCTGAGAAATGAGACCTATAAGTGCAAAATGAACTGCAAGAAATTGACTTTTTTAAATCTATTTAAATCTTCTTTTAGGATCATACAACTATGGTAGTTTAAAATGAACCAGTTGTAAATATAAAATAAAGCTGAAATGCAGTTGGGGAGACAGAATATTCGATAGATGACGAGAGATCAGATTTGTAGGATGTTAATATAATTTAATATTTAACATTCCAAAAATGGCTTAACAATAATTATGTCTGCGAGTGAAAACCTAAAAGTATGCATATGCTTGCCACAGTAAATATTTTTTAGTGTGAACTGTTTGGAAAATTTAAAACTAATACGTTAGATATGTGATGAATCAAACATGAACACTATCGCACCAAGATATCTGTCACTTACTGTAGATATCATATGAAGTGTAGGTCATTTCAAGTTTTAGTGTCAGCAATGAGTGCAAGGGCTTGGGCTCTTATGGCCTATATTTAATTTAGAATTATAATTGTACCATAGTAGGTGAGGTATTGGGCTATGTGTAGAAAGGTCAGGGACACCAGCACGTTGAAGGTCCAATTCACTCCGGCTGAGCAGGCGTTGCCTGTGCTTCTCGCCCACAGTGGGTAAATCTCTGAGTTAACGGTCCATGGCATTGGGCCCAGTCCTAAAAGACATGCTTTTGTTTAGGATTTAAAAACCAAAATCAGTAAGAAATACATTTAGCTAAACAACCAAAATGAAACCAAGGACAAACTGCTGGGAGAAAATCAAAAGTAAATTATACCTAATAAGTATTCAAATATTAGTTTAAATTGATCCAACATGGGACATCAGTAGTTCAAATCAACTGGTTTTGACCTTGGACCTCTTACCTGGAGCAAAGAAAGCCAAGTAAAGAATAAGACCCAGGAGAACCAGCCAAGAGTAGGAGGTTGGGCAGAAATTATAAGCCCAAAAACTGTGATATGGAGACTGTGTTGAGTTGGAGCACCTGCAGGACAGTTGTAAGTGATATCAGCTTGCAGACTACAAGATAAATACAAAATACTGCGACTCTGACAGAAAAGGGAAAATGAGTCACGTCTTGCTTAAAAAGAAAGGGGATTATGTGATATCTAGTTTCATCTAATGTCACTGTAGCATGCTGCTGAGCTTTAGTGGAAAATCTCAACATGCAAAGGCAAACTCACGCTCACACTCTCGGATGCCGATTATGACTCACCTGCCCCATGCTGCTCTCTCTGTGGAGGCCTGATTGACTGGCACGCAGGAGGAAGCGAACACAGCAGTGCTGTTCTGCTGGTAGCAAAAGCCACAGCCTGGATCCAGCATACAAAGTTCACATGACCTGGAGCAAAAGTGAGGACAAGACTATGCTTTTAGGGAGTACGGAATCTCTGAACTAGAAATTGTGAAAATAAATGTGCTGTGTCTTTAATTCTGACTTAATAACATGTTGTTTCAAGGTGTTATATTGTTATTTGGACTTTATATCTTATTTCAACTTCCACATGAGGTTTCACTTATGTCAGCCAAGAGCAGGAATCAGAGGTGCACTAACTCACCAATATTGACAGTTGAAAATGAGAAAAAGACCAGGTGATGGTTTTATCCAGTGTTCTGTCCAGTTTTGGTGAGTGCCACTACAAAATTAAAACTTTTACAAGTGAATCTTACTTGGCCAATGAAATTCTGATGAAATAATCTGTGGTAAGAAGTTTTGTAAAAACAATCTGAGAAAAATGCGTCCTGCGTCAAGCATAATATCTACAGGTGCATCTAAAAAAATTTGAGTGTTGTGAAAAAGTGTTTTTTTTCCATAATTTAATTTAAAAAGCGGAACTTTCATATATTCTATATTCATTACACATAAAGTGAAATATTTTAAGCCTTTTTTTCCCTTTGTTTTAATCTTGATGATTACGGCTTACAGCTCATGGAAATCAAAAGTCCAGTATCTCAAAATATTAGACGAAAGAATTTATAATGCAGAAATGTCGAACTTCTGAAAAATATGTTAATTTATGCACTCAGTACTCATCGGGGCTTTAATCCTTTTGAATGAATTACTGCATCAATGTGGCGTGGCATGGAGGCAATCAGCCTGTGGCACTGCTGAGGTGTTCTGGAAGCCCAGGTTGCTTTGATATCGGCCTTCAGCTCGTCCGTATTGTTGGGTCTGGCGTCTCTCATGGATTCTCTATGGGGTTCAGGTCAGGCGAGCTGGCTGGTCAATCAAGTACAGTAATACCATGGTCAGTAAACCAGTTATTAGTAGTTTTGGCACTGTGGGCAGGTGCCAAGTCCTGCTGGAAAAGGAAATCAGCATCTCCATAAAGCTCGTCAGCAGATGGAATCATGAAGTGCTCTAAAATCTCCTGATAGACATTGACTCTCGACTTGAGAAAACACAGTGGACCAACACCAGCAGATGACATGGCACCCCAAATCATCACTGACTGTGGAAACTTCACACTGGACTTCAAGCTACAAGGATTCTGTGCCTCTCCACTCTTCTCCAGACTCTGGGACCTTGATTTCCAAATGAAATGCAACATTTACTTTCATCTTCCCCGTGATTGTGGTTGTGTGTACTGAACCAGACTGAGAGATGAAAGGCTCAGGAAACCTTTGCAGGTGTTTTGAGTTAATTAGCTGATTAGAGCTCTTCTCAGGTTGACATTTCTGTATTATTAATTCTTTATTCGAATACTGTGAGATCCTGGATTTTTTATTTCCATGAGTTATTTCCGAACAAAAAAAGGCTTGAAATATTTCACTTTGTGTTATGAATGCAGAATATCCGAAAGTTCCACTTTTTGAATTAAATTGCGTAAAAAATTTAACTTTTCCATGATATTCGAATTTTTTGGGATGCACCTGTATGTAAAGGAGACAGAGCAGAGAGTGGACTGAACATCAACGAGAAAACATGCTTGCCCAGATTGGCTTGTTTTCATGATGACAGCAGAGCCATTCAGCCTCCATTATGGCATAATGAACTAGTGTTGTATCAGCAGCTGGGTAGTATGGGAATAAATTGGGACAGAGAGAGCAGCCACTCTCTCTCTCGCGCTCTCTGAGATGATATGGCTTCAGGTTGCAGGGTCACATGCTGCGGAGGCCCTTTTACAACAGCATGAAGAGACCAAAGGAAGCACACTGGCCATGTTTTATATTTACTACACAGAGGGAAGTCCATTAACACAACACTTTACATCACATCCATCACAGACTCAAGGGAAAGATTCTGTCATGTTCAGCTTGAAGGCGTTTTAGCAAAATACAACACATTTCTTATGTCCCATTTCAGGATTGGAGTTGATTAACCTGAGCATGTATTTTTTTTGTTTTTTGTGTTTTTTTTTTTTTTTTGAGTGATAAATAATTCATAAACCATGATTGGGCACTAGACTAGCCCATTTCAGCCAGCAATCTGTGCAGCACCAGCACACCTGATGCCACTTGTCAGCTAATCAACCCTTGATTAGATGATTCAGTTGTGTTGTAAGGAGATTAACAGAAATCCATGCAAAGAACATTTGTTTTCAGTCAATGTGAATTTTGAGAGGCAAGAAATTACCTCATTATTTTAATTTGCACACTATAAGCAGCAAGCCTTTATATTTCCAGAGAAAGTAAAGTTTGAACTTTTTCTCCTGAAACTGGCTTCACCTCCTACAGCAGGGCTATTCAACTAAATCTTCTAAAGGTCTAGTTACATAAAATTATTTACAAAGGTCCAGATAAGTAACCATCCATCCTTCCATCCATCCATTTTCTGTACCGCTTATCCTACACAGTGTTGCGGACAGCCTGGAGCCTATCCCAGGGAACTCGGGGCACGAGGCGGGGGACACCCTAGACGAGGGGGGCAATCCATTGCAGGGCACAAAGGCACACACACTTACACACTACGGACAATTTGGAAAGTCCAGTCTGCCTACAACACATGTCTTTGGACTGGGGGAGGTTACCAGATAACCCGGAGGAAACCCCTGAAGCACAGGGAGAACATGAAAACTCCACACACACAGGGCAGAGGCAGGATTCGAAAACCCCAACCCCAGAGGTGTGAGGCAAATGTGCTAACCACTAAGCCCAAATAAATAACTAACATGGCTGAATGGAGACTAGAGTTAGTTTTTAATGTTTAACCATTGACGATCAGTTTATGGATATATAAAACTGTATAGACAATTTGAAGTGATTGTCCTGTTTAGTAGCACCATGGACTCTGCAGACATGAGACGCATCTATTTTGAACTTGAAGTGAAGTACTTTGTCCAATCATCTCTAAACATCCTGTATTCCTCTCTGACTTTTTTTTTTTAACAGACATGTTTTCAGTAAGCTAATCAGACCACAGAAGGTAAATAAAATGAAAAATCTGTGAAAACTCATTTTCTGACCAAGTGGCTCTCACCCTGTAGTTAGTTTCTGGTCTGATTCTGGCATGTGATTGGATATACAGCAACTACTGTACATGCAGCATCTACTACTGTACATAGCAGGTTTATGAACGCACTGATTCATGTTTAAAAACTAAACTTGCTAAACTATGGGCAGTACTTGTTTAGGTCTGCTGAAATACTTTGCTAGGTCCGCACCTGAACTGTGGTCCACCAGTTCACAACCTCTGCCCTAGACCCTGTATAATCTATAAAAGACTAGAAGAACACGCCCAGCGAGTACTATACTCACAGATATGTAGAGCAGCTGGTGTTGGCCAGAGCGTGGTCAGCATTGTGAAGGGTGACAGGGGGAGAGTGCTGAGCAGAGAGCAGGAACCCAACAGCCAGGAGACACAGACTCAAACAAGTCCCTGCACAGGGAGAAGGAAACATAGGGAGTAATGCATAGAACAGATATTCTTCTGATACCACAATAAGTCATTTAATTTTTATTAAATAAAACAGTGTCAAACATGGGCCAGGTATTCTAGATAAAAAAGTGCTTCCATAAATGACCTTGTTTAATGTTGTAATAATTCCTTAGATTCATATAGCGCTAGGCACTCAAAATGCTTTACATTGTATGGGGGAAATCACCTCAACAACCATCCACCTGGATGATACGACGGCAGCCATAGTGCGCCAGAACGCCCACCACACACCAGCTACTGGTGGAGAGGAGAGGAGAGTGATGTAGCCAAATCAGGGGTGGAGATTATTAGGAGGCCATGATAGATAAGGACCAATGGGGGAAATTCGTATATATATTTTCATATGCCGGGAATTTCGTATGTACGTTTATGAAATGACTGAAAAAAAATCAAATACTTGCTCATGAAAATGGTCCTTTAATCTTAGATCAATCCCAACATTCCCGCAGTGAATTTATTTTAGCCTTGAACACCAGGCATTCACTTAACATAAATTACTTACAAGATAATGCAGAACATTTTCTTTTCTGCAAAGTCATTCTTTCTCATCACTCCTTGTCTCCTAGCTAATCACCAAGGTCTCCAGTTTCCACAGTTGCTTGGCAATGTTCCACTTTTTAAATACTTCATAGTCTCTAAGCCACCAATACAGCAAAAAACAGATGTGAGACATGCTGTGTGTACTCACCAACGATGCTGCCAAGAGTCAGTTTCCGTCTGCCCACCCTTTCCACCATCCACACACCCAGCAGCGTGAACAGAAAGTTAGTAAAGGCGGTCAATGAGGACAGCCAGATTGCCAGCTTATCATCCCGCACTCCGGACATCTGCAAAATGGTGGCGCTGTAGTACCTGCAGGAAGGGGGAAAAGTGGAATCCTGAACAAAATACTAACATAGCTTGGTGTCAGCAGAACCTGAGGAGGTCAAAAGAACTAAGGAAGTGTCAAATTCGTATTAATTCCTAATGAATGATGGACTTTTGATATACATGTATGTGTTTTGGTTTAATACACAAACACATAATACACCTCAAATCAAATGTTACCAGGTATTTCCATAAATGACAGTAATTATTGGCATGTTTAATACATTTCAAAAACTTGTACAATGATATACAGAACAAAGCTCTTTCAAATTTATATTCAAGAAAACTCTAGTGCTTAGTGACCATTTTTAATATACAGATTGTAAATTGAAAAATTTCCTTTTAAAAGAAAAATGACATGACTAAAATATTCATTGATTATCATAATGGCATTTTAAGTCATTACATAACTTTGTGGCCATTGACCCTTTGAAGTACTTATGGAATCATTGTTGTATTGAACATCAAACACACTCTTTATGTGGATGTATTTCTTCAGTACAAACTCGGCTATAAATTAGGCAGATTTCTTGACAATTACATGAACTACCATGTAGCGACCAACAGCCAAAAATTGAAGTGTCCTTAGAAATGTTCATATATTTACTAAGGGACATTTAAAAACGATACTGCAAAGAATTATGAATACATTGGGTAAACAGTTGTGAATAAATTCCAAACAATAAACATGAAGGCGTTCACTCAGATAGATCTTCCTGAGTTCTGTGAGCTACAACCAGGAAATAATCAATATAAAATCATTAAAATCCTGACTTCTTTTCACCAGGACTAAATGTGATTTCCAAGAGTGAAAACACCTCTGAAATGTTCCCTGTATCTGCAGACAGTAACTGCAAACTCTCAATACAGTTACATTGCATCATATTTTCTATTCTCTTTAGATTTTTCAGTTATGTGTTTGAATTATGTATGCACTATGGCTTGAAATTGTTCTTTTGTTACTGGTTCAAGCAAAACCGCCCACTTTTTTAGGAATATCTTTACGCCTGCTCATTCATGCAATCAGCCAATCACATGGCAGTAGAAACTGGGCAGTTCAGGTGATCAGGTGATCAGATTCCTGTTCTTGGCTGACAGGAGTGGACCCTGATGAGATCATCTGCTGTTGTATCCCACCTGCCTCAGTGTTCAGTGTGTTGTGTTCTGAGATGCTTTTCTACACAACATGGTTGTAAAGAGTAGTTATTTGAGTTACTGTAGCCTTTCTGTCAGCTTGAACCAGTCTACCCATTTCCCTCATCAAGGAGTTTCTGCCCACAGAATTTTTTTTTTTTGGAATTTCACACAATTATGTGTAAATTCTAGAGACTGTTGTGTGTGAAAATCCCAGGAAATCAACAGTTTCTGAAATACTCAAACTAGCCCATCTGGCACCAACAAGCATGCCACAGTCAAAGTCACTGAGCTCATACTTCTGAGGTTAGATGTGAACATTAACTGAAGTTTTGACCTGTATCTGCATGATTTATACACTGCCCTGCTGCCACACGATTGGTGGATTGGATAATTCCACAAATGAGCAGGAACAAAAGCTCTTTTTTAATGAGTGTTTGTCCTCAGCAGTGTTCCCTCATTTTTCTAGCCAATCAGAGACACTCACCTCATCCTCATTGATTAAAATGCTCAATTCATATTGAGCATGCACACTAAACTGATTGCCCTTCAAAGCTAACAACATAATAACATCCATCAGGGACAGACAAAAAAAAAAACATTTAATACTCCCATAGTCTTTACAAACTGCTATTGCAGAAGATGCAGCACACACATTCTCACAGTGCATGTGCTTCCTTCATCCAAAGCTTTCTTGCAGGTAAGAGAGAATTATGTCTAGGTTATGTGAGGATTCATACTAAAATATTGAATATAGTGAAATGTTAAGAGTATTACTTGTATTTTGATTTATTCGGATTTTCAGAGGAGGATCCAATACCCAGTCAGTAATTTTTCAACCTTTTCAAAAGAGTGATCAAGTAAAATTAAGATTTCATTCAGTTCATTAAGACTGTCAAAGAAAAATGAAACCCCTGGCTCTCTCCCCCAAACAAGGTTCTATTCAAAATTATCAACTTAAGTCCAAAAGTCAACATCTAGAAGTTCCTTGTATTTACATTTGGTTTACGCGTGTACTTAAGCTGATTTTTCTGGGCGTCTTATTTGAGATTATTAAAATGACCTGCAGAGAGCCTGTGTTTGTCAGATTTTCTTCAGAAGAAGTGTCCAATACAGAGTATTTCAATAGCATCTAGACCACTACTTTTAAACACAAGCGCTTGTTTTTAAGCCTGAAAAAATCTGGGATAGAAAATGTGAACTGACATTTTCCATCCATCCATTTTCTGTATCACTTATCCTACAAATAATACACTTATCCACCCATCCTCCCCGGGTTGCGGGGAGCCAGGAGTCTGTACCAGGGGACTCAAGGCACAGACAATTTGTAGATGCCAATCAGCCTACAACACATGTCTTTGGACTCAGGGAGAAAACCAGAGTACCTAGGGGAAACATGTAAACTCTGCACACACAGGGAGGCAGGATTTGAACCCCCAAGCCCTGTGGTGTGAGGCAAATGTGCTAACCACTAAGCCACCGTGCCCCCTGAACTGGCCAGACACACTTTACAATAGGAAATAGAAAAGATGTATTAATGAGAAATTGGTAAGCATTGAAAGAAACATCTAGTAGGAATTTAGTATATTTCCAATATATTGCTGCATGAATACCCCTAGTTGTAATTCTCACATTAATCACTGAACATTTGGTTTACTTTAACAGTATGACCCTCATTATTTGGCATATTATAAAATAGCACTTGCTCCAGCAGTTTAATTGTATTAATTTTTCATGTGCCAGCAGCACACAACCTAATGTAGTCACAAGATACGACGAAGTAAATTGAGGTCATAAAATCGTTGCGTTTGTGGGATGTAGGCTATTTTATCATACTTTTAATTTACTATTTTGGCTTGTCAAGAAAAACAGATTTACTCTTCTATAAAAGACAAAAAAACATTTTCATGGACTTTAAAGGGACAATACTATTCCTTAATTGTATCATATTTATGTATTTAATATTGGCCACATATTTCATTCCATCATTTTTAGTGTATTTTTAGCCCAAATAATACATTTCCGTGTGACGTATTGTACTTACATCTATACAGTGTCACCATGCATGCACAACTGTCTAAGAAGCACTGAAGTCCGTAGTTACATCTGAGGTAATACTTATATGTGAAATTGTGGTGTAAAATCCTCTCTGAATATGGCCTTAAAATGTTTATCCTTTTCTCAAAGCAAACTAGTGTCAAGAAATAATTCACTCGGTCCACACAAATCATCTTCGACCAGACAGTTACATAAAGTGTATAATAACTGAAAGGATAGTGTAAATCTGTCAAAACATTTTAACAATACTAAATTAATAGACATACATTTTGTTCTGTTTTTGTCTCTCATTTTGATATTTTGTTTGTCACTTTTCTAGCACTAGCTGACAAATTACAGAGTGTGCTTCACAGCTACTTTTAGACATTTTTTGACATTTTGTGTTGCTCAGCATGTGATATCAAAGTGCTTTTCAAAAATAATTATACAGCATTGTTTTGTTAATTACATATCTTACAGTAATTACACCATGACGGTTTTGTTGGACATGCTTGGCACGTTGGTATTGGCAAATTGTTCAAAGCAAACAGACTGAGGAAAAAATGTACAGATTAGTGGAGGGAAATGAGGTCACGGATCACTAGACTTGTACTTAAGTACTAAAATACTCAGACATTTTCAGGCAAGAATATAACATCGAATTATACCTTAATTATAACTTAGTTTTGAATGATTTCCACAATAATATGTAATGTCTTTGAATTCCATTTCATGTTATCAGAATGTGTTAAGCTCATATAAGTCAAGCTCATATACTCTCCTGAAGCTACATGTCATGTCAATGTTTGTCATTAGACCTGCTTAAAAACATACCAACCTACAATACATTCATGCAATTTCAGGCTTAAAATGCCAAAGACGCAGCCTGGAAATCAAACTAGAAAGCATAGAGTTTTATTACAAGTGCAACAGTCATGATATTACAAAAAGCACACAAATGCAATAAATCTGCACTTGCACCAGGAAAAATAAGGCCACATGTGGCCTTTTATAATGTTACAAGCAATTGGAAACAAAGTTGTCTGATTTAAACCTCCCCATCGCGAAGCTCTGATTCAGAGAACTGTGGCTTTAAATACATCTAGTTTGCGTTTCCTCTCGAGCATCAAGCTGTGTGTCGTAGATGGAGAATGAGCTTGATTAGGTGAGAAACCATAGTTTAGACATGCCTGCACTTTTAGTCACTCCTGCTGCTGCTAAATTATCAGGAAACAGCAGCCTCAAGCATTTGCACCAAGTTTGTCCCTCTATGATTAATCAACCAAATGAAAGTGTGAGAAATGTAGTGGGGGCTCAGTGAGTATGCTTTTGAGCTAGTGATCGCAAGATTTTGAGTTCAATTTCCAGTACTGCATAATGTTTGCACTTAAAACTTCAAAGCCCCTAACTGCTCAATTGTATTTCTGTAACAACTGTAAGTAAATAACAATATATTAAATGAAAATATTGAGATATTAAGTGGGAATAACAACACAGTCCAACTTCCATAGACTGCCACAAGCCAGGGAGAAATAAACAACATGAATAAATGAAAAACTGTTGGTAAAGATATCTTGCTGTGAGGATTGTACTTACAAAACAATAAGCATCTAAAAAATCACTAGCCAGACTGCGACCCTCGCCCCAGTTGCTTCAATTAGTGCAGCTTTTTATACTGCCTGTATGAGAGCAAGGCTCAGCTGTGTGTCTGAAGAGACCCCTCACTGCTGCATGATGCGGAACAATATTGAAATGTTCTTATTTCTTTATCTTTTGGACATAATTAAAAAATCATTTCGAACATTTAATGTGGATTTCAGGTCATAAAAAAGGAAATGTTATTCCTCTGATATTAAAGTGGTGCATCAGACTGTATATTAAAACCTGATTATACTACAGCCCTGTTGAATTCTCAATTTTGATTGGTCAGGTGTGGGTTAGTTTTCTATAATAGCAGCCCATACAGTAGTCCAGCTGCAGGCAAATCATAGGCTTAGCTCCTTCTAATATGCTATAATTTCTATGGCAAACAGGTACAGAGGAACTAGAATGATAGACATGTCACATAAGTGGATTATAAAAAAATGTGTAGTTGTTGATATGGTGAAGCTGTTCACCATAAACGATGAATAGCTCTGAACATCTACTTGTAGTTTTAGTCTCCAGTTTCACCTGATAAGACTGCATTTGTTGTTAAAAAGGATAAGGCAACATGAAGCTAACATGGCAATGCCCAATGTTGCGCATTGCCAATACAACAATTTTAAATGACCTGAAAAAGAAAGAAACCACTGGTGTACTGAGCAACAGACACCGAAAGGGCCGGCCAAGGAAAACAACAACAGCAGATGACAGAAACATTGTGAGAACTGTGAAGAAAAACCCAAAAACAACAGTCAGTGACATCACCAACAGCTTCCACAGGGCAGGGGTGAAGGTATCACAATCGACCGTTTGAAGAAGACTTTGAGAGCAGAAATATAGAGGCTATACCACAAGATGTAACCCACTCATCAGCCTTAAGAATCAGAAAGCCAGATTGGAATTCACAAAGAAATACAGAGATGATCCATAAAAGTTCTGGAACCACAATTAACCTCTACCAAAGTGATGGAAAGGCCAAAGTGTGGAGAAAGAAAGCTCATGATCCAAAACATACAAGCTCATCAGTCAAGCACAGTGGAGGTAGTGCCATTGGCTTGGGCTTACATGGCTGCTTCTGGAACAGGATCACTAATCATTATTGATGATGTAACTCATGCTGGTAGCAGCAAAATGAATTCAGAGGTTTACAGAAACATTTTGTCTGCCAAGTTACAGAGAAATGCATCTGATCTAATTGGGAGGAACTTTATCATGCAGCAAGATAATGACCCAAAACACACTGACAACTCGCACACAAAACACACTACCGACTTTAACAAGGGGAAAAAGTGGAAGGTTTTAGACTGGCCAAGTCCATCACCAGACCTTAACCCAGTTGAGCAGCATTTCACCCCCTGAAGAGGAGACTGAAGGGAGAAACCCCTGAAACAAACAACTGAAGAGGCTGTGGTACAAGTCTGGATAAGCATCATAAGAGAAGAAACCAACAGTTTACTGATGTCAGTGAGTCATAGTCTTGATGCAGTTATTGGCAGCAATAGATACACAACCAAATATTAAGTGTTATTTATTTCAATTTACTTCAAGACTTATTTGATCCTATACTTTTGCTCACCTAAAAATTGGGTGGTCGGATACAAAAGTTTCTATGTTTCATGTCGTTTAACACATCTAGTTGTAAATACCAGGAAATAAAAGCTGAAATCCTAAACTCTCGTCTCATAGCCATCTTTAGTGTATAGCATGAAAAAAATGAATTGGTCTTGCCGTTCCAATTGTTTCAGAAGGGACTGTATAGTGACAGTTAGAAAGAAAGTCTTATTGGAAAATCAG
Organism: Ictalurus punctatus; assembly: GCF_001660625.3. Classification (NCBI taxonomy): domain Eukaryota; kingdom Metazoa; phylum Chordata; class Actinopteri; order Siluriformes; family Ictaluridae; genus Ictalurus; species Ictalurus punctatus. The sequence goes on along the minus strand of NC_030434.2, from coordinate 12,615,479 downwards.
CAGCTCATGCAAAAGGAATGATCCTTTTCAGAATTGTCTTGAGAGGGCTGTGAGTTGAGCAGACTTCATAACTAATATTGTTTTCATGTTTTGCTGTGGACTATTGTTGAACTGCTGACTCATTAAAATGTATAGCATAACATTATTTAAATGTTACAATGCCGTTTATGCCATGACATTCAACTGTCAAAGAGGCACAAATGCGGCAAAGTGTGATTCTTTTCATGAGTGAGAGGTCTTTAGGCTTGATTTATTTCACAAAGCTGATAAAAGTCAGAGAAGGAGGTGGCATATTTGAGTCTGAGTTGTGATATCGTTGCAGTTTCCAGACCTATTTTAAAAATCATTGGTACTCCAGCTCCAGAGAAGTAAGTAAAAGAGATAGACTGAAAAAGAGAAAGAAAATTGCACTGCAGGTTTCAAAGCCCTGGTCTGGTTCCTGAGGGTCAGACTGCAGTGAATACCAAGAACCTGTGGTGACCCTTGTCAAATCTCTTGGAAAAAAACCCTCTCACTCTCTAATTGGCTCTGTCTCTGTGAGAGGCCCACAGGAACATGATTGCTGTAAAAGCTACTGGTTGAAGAAGACGTATGAAGAGAAATAGAGGAATACATTAGAACAAAGCCTTCAGCTTGGCAGTGGGTGAAGGCAGCTCTCTCCCTTCTGGACGGTGGGTGGAGGGAGCTAAGATGAAAACAGACAACATACAGCAGAATTTTTAAGCCAATTAAGCTATATACTTTATAAAGCTGCGCTCATGGCGAATAATATCATATAACAAATAAGCACAGATTTCATAAATAAACATACAGATTTTGGAGGACATAAAACTTGAGTTATTAGTAAAAAAATCATTAAAAACCCATTGACTAAGGAGGGAAAAGGTATTTCAGTTTGAAAAAGAAACGCCTACTAACCCAGTCCTGTCTAAAAGTCTAAATATGATAGAATGGGCAGGTTACTGTGATGAAACAACTAAGATAAAGAATAATCAATAATCACCTTTACACCTTTAAATACGACTTTTTACACATGGTGTATCAGTGTGAAAATTCATTCAGTGCATTAAATCTTAAATTTACTCTCTGGTAATTCTGACCAACATATACCACAGCATGGCTGAATTCGTGAATCGAACTGTTAAAAGGTATTGATTAATTTTCTTTAACAGAGAGACAGAAAGAGAAATCACAGATGTATATTAATGCACTCATTCTAATACTATCATGGTTCCTGTAGTAACAACTCATTAACCAGTCCCTCCAGGACTTTACAATCTCGGAAATTAACACAAAATCAAGCAAACTCCACAAAATTTGGAGGAGCCTACAAATTTTCTAAATTACCGCAAATTTTCTGCACATTTGGGTCAAGATGCGTTATGTGGCATCATCACAGCAGGCATTCAGCCAAAGCCCTCTTCAATTCACATGCATGGAATATGAGTCCAGCTAAAAGGTCTCATTTACCAACAAACATCACTGTGAAAGACTTTGAAAGACTTTCATGCATCGGGATTTTGCCAATTCCTTAAAAATGACAAAAACACGGCACAAAAAAGCATTTTTCGCTGCAACAATCAAAATAAACTCCACAAACTCCTGGGTGGACTGATTAACCATCAACAGACTTACATGGCAGATGATCCAAACCTAATAAACCGGTTAAAAAATAGGTTTTTTATCTGACAAAAAAACCCCTTAATTTTGATATGAAATTTTCTGTAACAAGATGTTTATGGAACATTTCAGTGCTTTGTAGCAGTCAGAAGCCGTTCCTTTAAGATTTCCTCCAAGGAAACGTCTAAGGACACAGTTCTAAGTAGCATACCTCAGGAAGAATTCTTAACTACTAAAAGAACCCTTGAGGAACCTTTTATAAGAGTGTACCCATTTTTCAAATGAGGTGCTCTAGTAGGACTTTGCAGAGACACACAGCATGTGCATCTCAGTTCAAGTGTCATGAGCTGGACATTGTCCAGGACAAAATGTTCTGTGGCTGAACACTCTCCTAGCAGACAGAAGAAAAGGCCAAAGATCATTGTGAACGCCTACTAATGCTTTTCTGTGAGGCTTACTGGAGATGAGCAGGCTGAGCATGGAGAGAGAAAGGGACAGGATTTTGCTCACACAAGAGGAGACTGGGAGAGCTCTGGCTTAGCATAACAATGACTGAAATTCCAGTGAATTACTATGGCTGAGGAGGCGGTGATCTGATGGCATAAAATGTCATGATGACGGTGTGTGTGAGCCTGTAAGTAAGATTAATATGACATCTGCGAGTGACGTTCTAGGTCTGAGAACAATAATATTTCTCCTGAGTATGCCTGTTTAATATTGCACTGATTTACAAGTACAACATAAGTCATAAGGACCAGCCTTGAAAAGAATGCTGTATTTATTTCATTCGTTTGTCTCTCATTGTGAAAAAGAACAAGAGGTTGTTCTTTGCTCTCAGGGATATCAAACAATTGCAAAAGGTTTATCCAAAAAAATATATTTGTTACATATAGTTGTGCAACAATTACTGGCACCACTATGAATTCATATGAGAAAGATATATTTCAAGTATATTCCCATTGATATTTCACATTTTTTAGTATACCTTTGTGACAAGGAACAGGAAAATGTTCAACCATCACTTCCTTTTTCACAGGGGTATAAAATCGAGGTAACACATAGGCCAATTTCCCTTACTCATTCATAACAATGGGTAAGATGAAGGAATATAGCTGTGTTGTGCAGCAAAAGGTTGTTGAGCTTCACAAAATGGGAAATGGTTATAAGAAAATAGCACAAGCATTGAAAATGCCCATTTCCACCATCAGGGCAATAATTAAGAAGTTCCAGACGACTGGAGATATTATGAATCATCCTGGAATTGGACGTGTGTCTATATTGTCTCAACGCACTGTGAAGAGGACGGTTCGAGTGGCTAAAAAATCTCCAAGGATCACAGCTTCAGAAGTTAGTTGTGACTTGGGGTCAGAAAGTCTCCAAAACTACAATCCGAAGTCACCTGCATCACCACAAGTTGTTTGGAAGGGTTTCAAGAAAAAAGTCTCTACTCTCATCCAAAAACAAACTCAAGTTCTTCAGTTTGCCAGACGCTACTGGAACTTCAAATGGGATCGGGTTCTATAGTCAGATGAAACCAAAATTTCATATTTTGAAAAATATTGCTTTTTGGCAATAAACACAAGAGGTGGTTTTGGTGCACACAGAGAGGTAGCCATATGGAAAAGTACCTCATGCCCACAGTTAAATATGGTGGTGGCTCTTTAATGTTTTGGGGCTGTTTTTCTGCCAGAGGACCTGGACAGTTTTTTAGGATACATGGCATCATGGACTCTATATTAAATGAAAACCTGACTGTCTCTTCCAGAAAGCTTAAAATGGACCGTGGTTGTATCTTCCAGCAGGACAATGATCCAAAACATAAATCAAAATCAACACAAAAATGGTTTACTGACCACAAAATCAAGGTCCTGCCATGGCCATCCCAGTCCTCTGACTTAAAAACTATAGAAAACCTGTGGAGTGAACTGAAGAGGAGAGTCCACCAGTGTGGACCTCGAAATTTCAAGGATCTAGAGAGATTCTATATGTAGGAACGGTCTCAGATCCCTTGCCATGTATTCTCCAACCTTATCAGGCATTATAGGAGAAGACTCAGAGCTGTTATCTTGGCAAAGGGAGGTAGCACAAAGTATTGACTAAAAGGGTGACAATAATTGTTGCACACAATTGTTTGATATCCATGAGGGTAGAGAATTTTTGTGAATTTTTTTAACAAAAGATCTAAAAGTTAAACAATAAAGACAATTTTTCACAGCCTTCTTTGCTCATATTTACCAAGGGTGCCAATATTAGTGGAGGCCACTGTATTTAGATGTGGTTAGGGGAAACTGCATGCACTAATCTGATTACACGTACAAGGATTTTGTAAGCAAGATGTCAGGTAGACATCAGTGACAGACATTTCATTGGAGAAGAGGTTGGTTCTTATACTAAAGAGAGAATACATAGGAAAGATATATTCAGACAAGGCTGCTTTATTTCTTTTATTCCTTCCTGGATACCTTAGATTAATTCAAATGATACAGAATACATATCGCATACCATTACATATTAAATAACATTAGAAACATAATCCTAACCAGTGGTGGCTTGGCAGTTAAGGCTCTGGGTTACTGATCGGAAGGGCGGGGGTTCAAGCCCCAGCACTGCCAGGCTGCCACTGTTGTGCCCTTGAGCAAGGCCCTTAACGCTCTCTGCTCCAGGGGTGCTGTATCATGGTTGACCCTGACATTCTGGGGTATGCAAAGAAAAGAATTTCACTGTGCTGTAATGTATATGTGATCAATAAAGACTCATTATCATTAAATATTTGTGGATTTTCTTAATCGGTCACTCTTATATCCCAATAGCTGAACTGTTTCAGGCCTTCTTGTCTAACATCAGTGCCTGACCTCACTTATGCTCTTGTGGCTGAATCGGAAATTCCAACAGCCACAGTCCACATACTTTTGGCAATATATTAAATAATCTTGATTAGTCATTTCTCAATTTACTAATAATAAACATTTGATCAAGTTTTACCCAATTAATTTTTCCCTAAGATGTCCTGTTTCTCTGCAAACTTTGTATAATAACCTTGACTATGTCTATTACATGTACTATTCTTCAACTACAAGATTATTCCAGGTCAACTGAGTCAACAAACTCCACTTCCCAGCAGATATCACGCCTACAAACAGGGCCGCTCCGGACTACACTCCAAACCTTCGATTGTGCTGTGTATGAAATGTATTCAATGAAACCTTTCTATGATGATGGGAGTGGTCTGTTCCAGGGTCACCCTTTCCCCGTCCACAAAGCACAAGGGATCACTGAATAGTTTGATGAGTATGAAAATTATGTACGTCATATACTATGGCTGTCACGGTCACCAGATCTCAACCCAAATGAAAACATATGGGAGATTTATGACTAACATTTTAGTGCTCTTTGCTAATCTCTAATCTAATTTTATAAGAATGGTGTTCATCCCTCCAGTACAGTTCCAGAGACTTGAAGAATCTATGACAAGGCATGCTTAAGCTGTTCAACTCCTTAAAGGCTCAACTCCTTCCTAAGGCATGTATGATTTCCCTTTAATTTGTCATCTGTTCACACACACACACACACACACACACACATTTTATATATATATATATATATATATATATATATATATATATATATATATATATATATATATATATATATATATATATATATATATACACATTAATATTTATACTCTCCGTCCACTTTAATTGGAACACCTGCACATTTATGCAGCTACCAATCAGCCAGAAAATATTATACTTTAATATTTTTTGTTTGACAATACTTTTCTCATCTTTCATCCATTCAATACTATTTAACTCTTTACAAAGAAAAACGTTAAAAAATATATCACCATACCAACGATAACTGTATATGTATGCAAACTGAGTAGGCAACACCAAGCACACTAAGACTGAGGGAAAGGTTTGAGAGAACAAAGAGAGAGAGAGAGAGAGACAGACACACAGACAGGGAGCAAGAGAGAGAAGCCTTGCCCCCTTGGGATCTGACCCATTTCTCTAATGAAAGGGAATGAGCACAGCACCACACACAGATGCTACACAGGACCACAGAGACCCACAGTAATCTGCACCTATTTTGCTGTGTTCACAGACAAGTACACTTGCACAAACACACAAACCAAAGTCACAGCAAAGTCAATACAAAATCATGGATTTTAAATGCACTATAGTTAGTGCACCCCATTATAATCCGTTATGTTAAGGGTTAACATGGCTGCCACATGGCAAATAGTGTAGAAGCAACAACTGGCCAGAATAAGCTTCGGAAAGTATAAAAACAGGACTCGATTTGGGGCCAGGACGTGAGCTGAACCAAGAGGGTGTAAGACACATATTGCTCTCAATCAGTCTCACTGATGCCCAAGAGCCAATCTGTCATGTCTGAGCATTTGCAGTCTTTAAACAGACCAACAAACCGACTCTTTTTTACTCTGGCTCTTCAGTAAAAACACAAGCAACACTTTCATGCAAGGTTATGTTGTAAAACATAAAGACGGAGGAACATTTTAAAGAATGGAAGAGACAAACATTTATTAATAACCTAAATGTTTATTCTATTTTTGAATATAAGCTGACAAGAGATACAAATCTGAGCGTGTTTGCACACAGACTAATAAATCAATCATTATCTTACTTAAGTAGATAATGCAAACAGCACAGTACACTATGTTATGGAGACCTCTTAAAGTTACAGCTTTTTTATGAGTTATTTATATTAAAGCATAGTATTCACTATAACTATTAATTCTTCAGAAAGTTACAAAAGTAAGGAAACCAAGTCTAGACACACCAGTGGCTCGTAAATGAATAAAGCTGTTAAAGACACCCAAATTTTATATTAATATTTAAGCTTACTCAGTGCATGTATATCATTAATCGGATATCTAGTTTTTCTACATTTGTACTGACTGACTCATATACACCTGGAATTGTCCAATTATAAGATTAATTAAGTGCAACTGTCTAAATTGTCATACAGTGTATTCAGAAAGTATTGCAAACTTTGGATAAAAACTTTAAAACCACTGACTCTATTGTTGTCAGAGCTATTATGATGTACTGCTTGAGGTATAATTAGTTGGTCTGAATTTCATGCTGAAGGCTTCTGAATACTTTTTCATATGTTGTAGATTCATTGTAACAATTTCTTCAATATGTAAGTACAGACTCTTACAGTACTTTAAAACACATTATGTGGCCAAAGGTTTGTGAACACCTCAGCATCACACCCATATGAGGGCCTTCCGTAAACTGCTGCCATAAAATTGGAAGCTCACAGTTGTTTAAAATGTATTTGTAGGAGGTAGCATTACAATTTCTCTTCACTGGAACTAAGAGGCCCAAAAATTATCCAGCATGACAATGCCCCAGTGCACAAAGTGTGCTCCATGAAGGCTGGAGTGGAACTTGAGCGGTCTGCACAGAGCCCTGACCTCAACCCCACTGAACACCTTTAGGATTTAGAACGCTGACTGTACACCAGGTCTCCTCGCCTGACATCACTGCCTGACCTCACTAATGCTCTTGTGGCTGAATGAACACAAATCCCTACAGTCACATTCCAAAATCTAGTGGAAAGCCTTCCCAGAAGGGTGGAGGTTATTATAACAGCAAAGGGGGACTACATCTGGAATGGGATGTTTAAAAAGCACATATGGGTGTTATGGTCAGGTGTCCATGTTGCCATATGCCAAGTGCATATAGTGTATGCACTTAAAATATTGACAGCATGTCCATATAGGCCAGAGGCGTTCAACTAAAATGAAACGTTTCAGTTACATAAATTACTTGCTTACAAAGCTCTGGTGGTGCTGGTGGATGACAGATGGCATTAGCACTAGCCAATACTGCCCCATTTATACAGCTTCACCAATTATGCTAAATGACAAAATAGTTTGGAAACCAGAGAGAATGGCATCCACAGGAACAACAGCCTATTTTGTCCCAAACCTTTCAGTCATACTTTGTATCTTTAGTATAGAAGCATTCTTGCCTGATGTGTCAGCCATTTCCATACCTCAGCAGCCTATGATGGCCCTGACCCTTCTGCTATGTACAGCATTTATGCCTACTAAATATATTTAAATATGTGCGTGTAAAAAGTGTCCTGTGTTCCATATTCGAGTATTAATAGGTTCTACTACATCATCCAGGTATAAGCAATACACTGCAATGTTACTGATCTGCAGTATGAACATACTACTTGCATAAGGTCTTCACGAAGTACATGATTTGTGACACAGCTATGATCTCATCACGAATGATAAACACAGAGGATGCCACGGCAACCCAAACAATGAGCTCACAGGGGTGTAGAGCAAATATGCTGATGATGGCCTGAGGTGGCAATAAGCGTGTGCTATTGAGCAGAATAAGACAATAAATAAGCAATCATGGCATGGGGCTTAAGGTTTAGCAGGAGATTATTGGACAGGAGTGTGCTTGTCAGAGTCTGATTAGAGGGAACATTACCATAGTCTAATTACACTGGTATTCTGTGTTCACCTATGAGCTAAAGAGGGATAAGGATAAAGGAAGCCCACTGAGTGTGTCTGTGGAACCAGCAAAGCCACACTGTTACTGTGGCTATAAATCATTTGCCATGTCCACATTAAGAAATGCCAGCCAGTTGAGACAGAGAGCGAGAGAAGGTTTAAGAAATTCAGAGAAAAAAAAGAAAGGAAAGAAAGAAAGAAAGAAGAGTAGAGCGAGATAAAGTGTGTGGAAGGCAGGAAGGAATATAGACAGAGAGATTAAAAAAGAACGAGAAAGAGAGAGAGATAGGAGACGAGTGTGCTGCTCAGCATCAGTAATGATTAAAATGATGTGCAGTGTTCTTTGCAATAGCTGTCTTATGCACAAAGGGGGAGTAGGTTCTCTTGCTCAAGGCCTTTACACGTGTGCGTGTTTAAATATGAGAAGAGAAAGGAAGTGAGAAAGAGAGAGAGAGAGAGAGAGAGAGAGAGAGAGAATTGAGTGGAGATGAGGAGATTGTGAGCGACATACTGAATTAGAGAGTACTGTCCTGTGTTAGAGGAAATTGTTGTCTTTAGATAACATTTATAGCTTCCACACAGATTATAAAAACTGTCTATGTCTAGATCAGCCTCATCCCTTACATGTCTCAAACTGACATCCACAAAAGCCCCCGAGAGCTGTGCTTCATGACACAGGCTGATGGAGGGATCTCTTGGACAGCTGAGCCTGACAGATTATGAGATGACGAGATGCTTGCGTGAGAGTTTGACATGTTACAGCATTCGGAGAGAATGACCACAAAGACCCTTGGATAAAAACTGTAAATCCACTGATGCTGCTATGTTTTCAGTGCAATTGTGGTGTACTGATTACTCTCTGTGTGTGTGTGTGTGTAAGTTACAGGGGTAACACATAACAGTGTTGTGTGTGTATGTTTGTTCCACTAGACTGATACTACACACGTTGAGAGATAAAGTGTTTTTTTTTTCAGACCTGCCTGCAAAGCCCTCTCACTTTCCAAAATAAGAGCTGAGGCAAAGTAAACACGCATCTACGCGTGCACACGCACATATTCATTTCTCCTTTTGCTAGTGACACCAGTGGTTGCCTAGCAACGGCACATATCCCATGACTATGTAAAGCTTTTGTTGAGTAGTTCGTCGCAGAAGGTGGAGCAGAAGAAATGAAAGGAATGAAGAGAGGTTATGAAAATGAAACAATGAGCCACACATCATTGGTCTACAGTGTTAAAAAGTGTTAATATAGAGTTAATAATCTCCACCCATGTATAAATGCGTGTGGCCAGCTAGTGTATACCGTACCACTGTGCACTGGTTTCCAATAGGAAAACAAAGTTTGAACACCATAGCATAATGAGCTTTTGGAGTCAGCTTGTCATTGAATTGAAAAAAAAAGCTCCCAGAATCCCATCTTTAAACACTTTGTTTGAAGCAGTTAGAGACAAGTAAACAAGATACCCTTGTGTGTTTGCCAACAGGCTAGTCTGTGCTTATTTGTTTTAAATGTCTATCAAATGGTCTTTGAAAGCAGATAGTTTTTTGAGATGATTACAATGAAAAGTACCAGGCACATAAACAACAGAAGACTGCCTTGCAAGGCTATAGCAGTGTTTCCCATACATAGGCTCTACTTGGGCGGCACGCCCAGATAGATTAAGAAAATGTGAATTTCCATTTTTCTTTTCAATCAAGATGCAGTTCATAATGAACATAAACCAGCCAACCGTTAAACATTAACGCTACACATATTTTAACTTGTTTTCAACCAGCCCAAAAGGACCCGTGTCACACCCCTCTTCATCTCCTTCCACTGGCTTCCTGTAGCCGCCCGTATCAAATTCAAGGCCTTGATACTCACGTACAAGACCTTGTCTGGAAGAACACCGTCCTACCTCAACACTCTCCTGAAGGCTTACGTTCCCTCACGGTTAACGACTGAAGCTTAGTAGTACCTACTCAGCGTGGCTCAAGGTCCCTTTCCAGAACCTTCACACTAACTGTCCCTCAGTGGTGGAATGAACTTCCAACCTCAATCCGGACCGCAGAATCTGTCACTATCTTCAAAAAAACAACTAAAGACCCACCTCTTCAGTGAACACTTAACTAACCCTGACTCTTACACCTATATTCTGCGCACTTCTTGTATGGTAGCATTACTTAATATAATAATATTGTTCTCCGCTTGATATATCACTTTGCTTGTATTTCCTCATTTGTAAGTCGCTTTGGAAAAAAGCATCTGTTACATGAATAAAGTTAAATGTAAATGTACGAGGGTACAGTAACGTTAGCTGGTCTGGCTAGCTAGCTGTCTAGTAATGGTAGAGCTAGCCTTGACACTGAACTGAACACTCAGTGCAAAGTGAAGTAGCTCTCGAAGAGTTAAGACAACAGCTTACTAAAGTTAGGTAACATTATCAAGAGTGTACAATTACCAACTTTTGTGTACATTTCATTTCTCCCATTCACCGGCTTTCTCGCTACCACCGCTCGTTCTCTTTCTTCGCTGTCAAGCTCGCTTGCTGCTCTCGCTCTCTCTGCTCTCTCTTGCTCCATGCTGTCAGCTCGCTCTCTCGTCTTTTTAAAAACGAGTCGGGAATACGACAGCAAGCCTGACTTTACTTTTAATGTTATCAAACAAAGAGAGATGTCCTCCCTTCGTCCTAGTAACGTCTTTTTACTCGTGGCAGGGTTGTACAGCTCTGATCAGTCTGATTGCTAAACTCTGCTGTGACTGATGCTGCGGATAGTCATGGAGCAGACACTTTGTTTATAATTGTGTAACACGCTTCAATAAGCATACCCCTACAGACAGGCATTGATAACACACTTCAATAAGCATACCCCTACAGACAGGCATTGATAACACACTTCAATAAGCATACCCCTAAAGTTTATTTTCCATGCTAAGGAAAAGTAAATGTTCCAACAAGCAACGTCAACTGTGCAAACAGGCACGTTTGAAAATGTATTCCATAATATAAATAGTTATTTATTTTAATATGTTCATCAAAAATCACAGTCTGTGTTTTGCTCTTTAATATATTTTGAAAATGGAAAATGTATTGTAATATGTAGTTATTTATTTATTAATAGTTACTTATGTTGACCTATAGATAGTTATTTATTTTGAGTAGTTATTTGCTTGCAATAAATAGTTTATTCATAAACCTTTGTTTGACTAGTTTATTACTGAACCTGCACAGTCACACGCTGAGTCAACCACCACCACAAGTAAATTTTCAACCTGTGGGAAACACTGCATAATCTGAATAACTAACCAGGGCAACTAAACTGAAAACACGTCCAATGTTGTTTTCTGCAATTAAAATGAGTGTGAATTCTGTAATGGCAAGCAGTCTACTTGGTCAATCTTCTCGTATCCAATAAGTGTGTTCCCTCAGGTCCTCCTATATCATCTCACTCACTATCCTTCATTGAATTCCATGACTGTCCAGCTTACTAATAATCGACTTAACCTTCTCTACAAGGCTGATCATTATCCCATCATCCAATCTCATCTTTCAACCTGGTCACCATTCCATTACCCAACCTACTCTTCCAGCCTGGTCACCACTCTATCATCCAATCTCCTATTTCAGTCTGGTCAGCACCCCATCATCAAACCTCATCTTCCAGTCTGGTAACCATTCCATTATCAAATCTCGTCATTCGGCCTGGTCACCACCCCGTCATCAAACCCCATCTTCCAGTCTGGTAACCATTCCATTATCATATCTCGTCTTTCAGCCTGGTCACCACCCCATCATCAAACCCCATCTTCCAGTCTAGTAACCATCCCATTATCCGATCTCCTCTTTCAGCCTGGTCAACATTTCATTATCCAGCTTCCTCTTTAAGTCTGGTCACCATCTCATCATCCAACCTCCCCTTGTAGACTGATCACCAACCCATTATCCAACCTCCTCTTCCACCCTCATCACCATCCCATTATTGAACCTCCTCTTTCAGCATGAACAACCCATCATCCACCCTCTTGTATCAGCTTGGTAACTATGCCACATTATGTATCTCTAATGTTCTGCTCAATATCCATCCATTGTACTTTTTCTGATGGCCGTGTCATCTCTATTATTTACTTCTCCGTCAATTACCTTTTTATTAGCCTACTTACCATCCATCCCACCATCCAATCTTCTCTACAGATCTATTTCCAAACTGTCCATCCATTCTCTTGATTTGCTCACTATCCCTCTAGTCAGCTTCCACTACCACTACTCACCAACTATCCATCCATCAATCTTCCATCTTGTTCATTATCCTTCTTCTCCCCTTCCTCTACTTGCCTCTCACACTATTTATACCCCATTTGTAACGGTTCACAGGTGACTCCATGCACAAACACAATCTCCCTCCATAACTATACTATTTGAGTTTATATTGTTTTTATTCTTCTCTGCAAGGGGGTTTATATATGTTAAGAACTATACAAAGGAAAATTATTTATAAATATATAATTAATATTAGTACAGTGATGCAGAAAGAAGGGGTGTGGTAGAGAGGAACGATGCCTACATTACTGTGTTGATGCCAGAGAGCTGCTGGAACATGTGGAGTCCGCAGCCTACAATGAGAGCACGCCGGGCAGGAGGATAGGTCAGCATGCGCCACAGCACTGGGCCATCTGCAGGGAAAATAACACACAAAATGACCTTGTCATGACACCCCCTCCATATATACATATACAATGACATGGGAGATTGTGTCTACAGGGTCAATATACTATGACAGAAGGCAGTTAAAGTGATCCAAACACACAACTGCATAAAGTACCCCACTTTAACTTATTTACCGATTTTACATGATATACTTTTTCTAACTTTTTTTACATTGTCTAATTTGCATATGACCAGGAAAAGACACTGTTCTGTCACAGTCTAAGACAGCATTATGAAATGTTTGCATGTTTGTAGTCTTGCATAATTGTGTGGTGCTCATTAAGCTCTAGCTGCATATTGTGCTGCTTACAATCCAACTTCTTAAATTAATTCAAAGTTCAGCAGTGCAAAAAAAGAAGAAAAAAGATTCTGTGTGGCTTCAGAGTGAAGGCATTCTTAATTAACAGAGAGAGGCATCTGAATGACAGCTCTGAATCTATTGTTATCTTGAATGTTTTCTCGAATGTTTGCCCCACTGTTTTTAATGCTTTCTGATAAGGCTTTGGTAACATTTTCCTTTACCAACCTAACTGATTTAGAAAGCTTTATTCATTCCCATTTACCACATTCCACTCCAGAATACCAAAACAGCTTGCTCCTATGAGTGGAAAATACAAAGAGATCAAAGAGTGGAGGGTTTAGCAATTAGCAGAAGGTTGTGAGTTCAAAACACACTGTTGCCAGAGAGTCACAATATTTACCCTTCAGCAAGACCTGAAACTATATGTTTGTATTGTATGCTGCCTAATTTCAATAAAAGCATTTAAAAGCACAACAAATAAATAGGGACTTTATGAATCAACTGTATTTCATGGTTCCATCAACTATGGCAAGTCGCCCAGCCCCCGAAGCAGCAAAGCATCCCCACGTCACCACACTACCACCACCATGTTTGACTGTTGGTATGATGTTATTGATGTGGAATGCTGTGTTAGTTTTACACCAGATGTTACAAGACCCATGTCTTCCAAAAACTCATCAGTTCAGAGAACATGAACATCAAGGGTTTGAGACTCTGCCTTTTGTAAATAAATATATCTCTGTGTCAGATCGAATGAGCCCAAACAGGATTCATTTAACTACACAGTAGCTGCACACATTGTAAAGTGATGTGTTCATACACAACGATATGGCTTTAAACCACCATATATGATAAACAACTTCCCTTTAAAAAGCACAGTAGTCTGCTCACGGTGCTGCTTGTTTCAGACAACATGGAACATGAAAAACAGAAATGGTTTGGCACTTTTATGAGTAGTTTGTCTAATAAGCAATTAACAAGCAATAAAAAAGTAATGTACTGCAGTGTGAGCGATGTGAATCTAGGTAAGACTTGTCATTCTCTGACTCGTAGTTGGGAAATGCCAGTACCATCTCTTTGAAATGTACCCATAGCTAAAAGCCCCAGAATATAACTCAACTAAAACTGCACTAGGCAAATGAAATAAAATTATCCACTCAGCATAGAGTTTCCAGTGGTGCTAAAATCACATTTCCTCCGCAAAGCTGCATTAGCCAAATCCCCCCCCCCCCAAAAAAAAGCATAATCCAAATCGATCTTTAAATGTTCCTTTTGTGTGATTGTACTTTACTTTAATTCCAGATTGCTGGGACTACGGCTGCTTCTAAGGCCAAACAGACTTCATATAAATCCATAATGAACTTTTTCACATTATCTGTTGTTACCCAGATGAGGATGGGTTCCCTTCTGAGTTTGGTTTCTCTCAAGGTTTCTTCCTCTTAACACCTTAGGGAGTTTTTCCTTGCCACCATCACCACTCAATGGCTTGCTCAGCTGGGATATATTTGCACCTTTAATATCTATATACCGTGTTGATATCTCTGTAAAGCTGCTTTGAGACAATGTCTATTGTAAAAAGCGCTATACAAATAAAATTGAATTGAATTGAATTGAATAACATGCAAACTCTGCACTCACAATGTGGAGGCGGGAATCAAACCCCCCAACCCCGGAGGTGTGAGGCAACGTGCTAACTACTAAGTCAAAGTCAAAAGTACCATTTTTTTACTTTGTCTTTAACCACTAAGGTCAAAGTTAAAAACAATACTAATATTTTGACCTAGAAACACCTTCCAGCCTTCATCAAGGCAGAAAATCTTGGCTTTGTTTTTAACTTTGACATGGCCTAATACAGCAGTATCACAGATTCATTATTCATTGTATTATTGTTGCTTATATATATATATATATATATATATATATATATATATATATATATATATATATATATATATATATATATATTTGGGGTTATTCTACTGTATTAACAGAAATATGAATTTGAGGCAATTTGTAGGTTGCGGAATGTGGATGCATTATTTATAGCTTTTTACAAATGTATGCTCTATGACTTGTGAATAATTCACTCTTTCAGACCTTCCATAATCAAATTCTGTTCCCTTATCACTATCATCTATCATCTATTGAACCATCCATCCATCCATCAGCTATCCATCCATCCATCCATCCATCCATCCATCCCCAATCCATAAAATGAGGCAGGGATAGCAAGAAGGCAGAGGTTACTACAGAGGGAAATACTTAATCTGTGATGTTTCATCAGTGCAGTGTGATGTTGTCAGAGGAAGCTGCTCATATGCCACATGGTGAATGATCACTGCCTGGTCCCTTGAGACAAGTGCTACAGACCCTAACTCAATTTCAGTCCCAAACACAGATTCATGGAGTGCTGTGAACCAGGCCACCAGTGAAACAACTCTAATAATGAAGCGCTAACTTCATTCTCTCAGACGGACAATCTCCACTTCCTAACAGCTGCTCCAGCATGTGCATTGTCCCTTATCTTAATCCAATCAGAGCCAGAATGGTATCCTCCCTACAAGTAGACACTTTTGGACTTCACATGTTTTGATTTTCTCCCTAATATAGTCTTTGCTAATTCCCACCCACTAGTTAAATCTCCCCAATCATACAACAGCTACTAAACCAGGAGGGAGAAGGCTGCCACATGCTCCCTCTGAGACACGTGAAGCCAAGCAACTGTATCTTGATTTCACATTTTACATACAGTGTAAGCTCTTGTGCATCACCACTGTAACACCTTGTGACTACGTTGATCTTTTTGCATCACCATTCCTTGTTCATACTATTGCTTATTGTTTGATTGTTTGATGTGCTTAATGATATTCCTTGTTCTTTTTTTTTTTTTTTAATGTTTAATCAAGTTCACAGTTTATGTATTCTACCTTAGTTGCTATTCAGACACTTCCAGGTTCTCTGGTGTAGTTTGCTACCTTAGTTGGCATGATATTTTTGTTCTTGCTTATTTTAGTATTTCAGTATTCTTATTAAGCACTGTTTTATTACAAACTGCTAAAGTCAGCCAGACAAAAGGTAGACATTTTTAAATACAGTGGATCTGCAGCTCTGCTAGAAAGTGCTACTAATGAAAAGTTCCCATCTTGACAGTAAAGTAATATCCATTTATCCCATTATACTGCAGGATTAGCTGACACCATTTTTTTCACCTGTGAAATCATCTTCTTTAAAGGTTTCTATTTTATTATGTTCAAGCCAATGTGTATTCTGCAAGAGAGAGAATCATTCATTCACTGCTATATCCTGGTAAGTGTTGCGTTGGATCCAGACCTTGTTTTGGTTACAGTGGGTAGAGACATGCACACTCTGGATGGGATGCAAGTCCATCGCATTGCACCATGTACACACATTTGTACATGCATCTACACTTAGGAGCATTTTTGCATAGTCAGTCCACCTACTGCCATATTTTTCTGAGGTGAGAGGAACCCAAAGAACCCCCAAGGAAAACCCTACAAACACAGGAAGAATCTATGTAAATCTATATAACATTTTTGCAAATAGCAATCAGTCAAACTATCATTATATCAGTGATTACACTAGTGACATTGCCTGGAATAAATACATAGCCTACAGTAGAGGCATTGAGGTGGCACAAACAGAGATGAAATAAAATGAATATGCCATTAATTAGACTATTATTTCTCATATGGCGATGAAGCTCCAGCTGGACCGGCTCCCATGCCAGTCTACACATTACTGAGTCTGGCTCACACTTTTAGAGCTTGGCTCTGTGTTTTGTGGTCTCCACAGATGTGCCAGAGCAGCTGGATAGTTATGCAAAGGGCTCCAAGGGCCGCTGGTTGCTAGGTTCCTAAAGCGAGGTCTGACCAGACAGATGGACCCAGGCGTGATGAATAGTATCCCACTTTTTCCTTGCCGTCATGCAGTATCATTAATCACAGTATATGGTAAATACTAGGGCTGCAACTAACGATTATTTTCATAATCGATTAGTTAGCCGATTATTTTTCCGATTAATCGATTAATCAGATGGCTCTGGGTATTAGGCTAAAGCTAGCGGTGTCGCATTACGTGCGTATGACGTCATGCGCCGTCGACTAAGAAGCGACTTTTACTTCGGTTAGTAAAAAGAAAAAAAGGGGTTCCTTCTGAGAAGATATTACCTTTCTAAAATTCATACACTAGACGGTAGAGTACATAGTGCGTAGTGTAAGTGTGTAGTACGTCATTTTGGACAACTTTAATATTTACTCTCTGAAGCGTGTTTTCAGAAGAGAAGTAACGTACTGGGTAAATCTCCCCCGTGCCACGCATAGACCGACTAATTGATAATGAGATTCGTTGACGAATTTTCATAATTGACTATTACCAATTTTATCCATTAGTTGTTGCAGCTCTAGTAAATACTCTGTAAAACTATACATAGCAAAATCACCAGTGTTGATTTAACACCCACAGTGTTGAATTCACACCCTGCAGTGTTTATATAAGTCCACTGGACTCAAATACACACTCTGGTTGTTAATTCAACACTAGGGATTTTACTGTGTAGGGAAGGCAACTCATAAGGGTTTCTGTATCTCCTTTTACCTGTTGCGGCTTATAAAATGGAACCTGATGAGTGGTACTGAGCGTTACTGAACGTATAACATAGCATAGTGCTTATGCTCAGTATGCTACTGAGATCTACATGATGTAATGAACTGTGTAATGAGAGGATTACCTCAAAATCTGTGAAAATAAACCCCACAGTTACTCTGTCAACTGTTGTATAGCCTTTTCATCAGTCATGAGGGGAGACATACATACAAAAATAGGCAGAGACACTGAAGAGCAGAGATAGTGGGCTGGCAACAAAGCAAAAAGCAAGAGCATATTGTTGCTTGATGGCACTCTTTGCCCCTGCAAAGAAACACTTCACGCATTCAAAAGAGGAAATGAGATTAAGAGGCAATGCTGAAAGCCAACTAAAGGCCTCTCAGAAGAGGAGAGAAATTATGAAGGCATGGGAAGGGTAGAGGAGGTTTTTCATGGTTAGAAGAAATATAGACAAGATAGATACATTAAAAAAATACATATGTAAGTAAGAGTAAATGCATATGCATTGATAATCAGTTATAATCTTTTCATGAATCATTTTGTAAAGAAATGATAATGTGATATTATTGATATTACTATTATGATAATGTGATATTACAAACCTTGATATGTTTTATATGAAAATTTAATATCTGCACATACAAGTAGGCTATATATTAAAGAAATATATATATATATATATATATATATATATATATATATATATATATATATATATATATATATATATATAATAACTGAAAAAAAAAGATTATAACTGATTATCAATGCATATGCTCCGCATTTTTTGGCTTTGTGGTTAGCAGGTTCGATTCCTACTGTGGTCCTGTGTATGCGGAGTTTGCATGTTCTCTCCGTGCTGTGGGGGTTTCCTCCCACAGTCCAAAGACATGCATGGTAGACTGACTGTCATGTCTAAAGTGCCCATAGTTTATGAATGGGTGCGTGAGTGTGTATGTGATTGTGCCCTGCGATGGATTGGCATCCTGTCCAGGGTGTACCCCGCCTTGTTCCCGATGCTCCCTGGGATAGGCTCCAGGTTTCCCTGTGACCCTGAAAAGGATAAGCTGTATAGAAGATGGGTGGATGGATGGATGGAGATATATATATATATATATATATATATATATATATATATATATATATATATATATATATATATATATAGCTTGTACTGTTTAAAAGTGTTAGCCTTGTCATGATAATAGACGCATTAGAAATATGTTACATACAATATCGTCATACCATTCTTCTGGTTTATTCATTTAAGCCTTATAATAAACCCTGCCACCAATTTCGAAGTTGTCCAGCCCTGCCCATTTTCTTCCAAAGGCCACTCGCAAGGCATATGCAGTTTCAACAGAGATATAGAGGTCACTGGCATAAAGAGAAGGCTTGTGAATGTTTTCCTTTGAGTTGCAAACTACCTTGCAGGCAACAAAGGGCATAAAAAATTCGAAATTGTTCTTTTAATACATACCGGCCTCATGAAGGCCTAATGAACCTGTTACTTATGCAGATGCTAGCTGCATTGCTGTACAGCTCCATAACAGACAGAATATATTCATATGCATGGTTTCCTCCCATAAGCATCTCATTCATTCAGCTAGCACTGGGACAAGCCAGGCTTTTTAATTATACTCCAGCACCCTCCTTTATTTGCTGAAATCTTGTATGGTTCAGCTGGAAGTGCAGCAGCCTGGATTGTGCTGCTCCACTATGATGTTCATTCCTTATTACAAACCTGCAGGGTGAAGCAGAGCGCTCATTCTTTTGCCCCTTCCATTATTTAGCACAAGAATATGAAATGATTTCATTTTCGAACACACATGCACAGATGCACACTCTGTCATCTTCTCTCTCTCTTATGCACACAGAGCTGTCGCTACCTATCAAAATCTGTTCATCTGATCTGTGAAGCTCAAGACTGAAGATGCAGCCATCTGCTCCTGCTTATGTCTCGCTTTGTGATATACTGTAGCTGCATTTGTAAACAGTGAAAGACACATGGTGTGGCTCTGCATTTGGATTCTCAGAGAAGCATCAAGTGCAATATAGGACATATAAACTGGATTACAAGGTCTCCATGCAAACAAATCCAGTGTAACACAGCGCATTGGAAAAAGCCTTCAGGCTGTACATAATAAATGACATGGACAGAGACCTGAACCTTGAACAGCAAAGACTGCAGTGCAAAAAAGACTAGAACATAGAAAACGATTGCTTTCAATTGACCTATTGCATTCTGAACCATGTCATTAAAGTGGTAAATGCTTAATGAACTATTTTAAAACATCCTCAATTTCAAGGAACCTAGACATTTTACCTGAAGGTAATTTTCAAGACTGTTGTCATTGGAAACAGGCAGAAAAAACTGTAGTTTTGCATATTTCATCAGACAAACTACAAAAGACTAGAAGATTAGTGTGAATCAAAATTAATAATGATCATTAATGATGTATAACAATATAATCTTAAAATACATTGTCATCACAGAGAGATTTTCCTTGCCACTGTCGCCTCTGGCTTGCTCATTCATGATCTAAATCTACATATGGGTTTCTATAAAGTAGCTTTGTGGCAATGATTATTGCTAAAATCCTTGTTTAACCAAAGCTAACAGAAAGAATAGCAAATGTATGTTTTGCATTTACGGTTAAAGTGATTTCATTTTTTAATCACTTCAGTTTAGGGCTGGAGCAATATAAGAGATATACAGGAATAAAATCATTATACCAAATATCACAGTTTCAGTACATCATAGTTCCTAACTGTTTGCATACACATTTTCAAACACCAAGGTACAGTACAGAATTATAACACTTCTTTGGCAGGGCAGGTCATCAAGTGTTGGTTTGGAGTTTGGAAAATGATGCTAGAATATATATATATATATATATATATATATATATATATATATATATATATATATATATATATAATTTTATTGTTTTGCTTTTAAAGCTGATTGATATAGGGGCTAGAAGCCCTTTCAGGTAGAAAAAAATGCAATTGCAAGCTACTCAGTGTGACATATAGACAGACAGCATACTATATTGCTGTATTGACATAATGTTTGGTATGGTAGTGTAACGTCTAAGCCTATAATTTCCCCATGTTATTTAGATTATATTATGTAAATTCAGCTGCTTTCTAAGGTTCACACACGGTGGTGCATGATGTCTCTGATCTGACATGTGACATATGCATCCAAATATTTTCACCAAATCATACCATTAAATCATATAGTTCTGACTGTAATTTACTATTACAAGCCTGACAGGATAACTCATATGAGCTCAGTTTTATAGTATCCCCCAGAATAGAATTTTTTTTAAATGCACTTTTTAAGTGGATATGGTATATTAAAAGTAGTAAATTTTTTTTTTTTTTTTTAATCTTCTAGTTCATGTTCAAGTGGGTTTGATTGACATTTCGCTGCATAACTTGTATAATTGGAACAAAATGTTTCATCTGGATGATGTGTAAGACGAGTGTAAAATATTTAATAAATACTCAGGACAATCAACAGACAAGACAGTGCATACTAATTCGACAGGACAACAGCACAACAGAATAATTCTAGCATATTTTAAATGATGATTTGTTTATAAATATACATTTTTAATTATCCATGCCATTAAAGTACACTCTTCTGTCAGTCAAAATGATTTCATTATACCTTGCCTCAGGCCAGCTTACGGCATGCAATCAAAGATCCTCTGTTGTTGTGAGATGAAAGATTTCATCTGAACACAATGAACAAGTATCTACACCCCAACACCCCTAGTTTTAATTATATCTGCACTATTACTCACTATGGGCTTTGTTGTAGTGCAGGCCAATGAACAGATTCTGAATAACAGCAGTACAAATGTAAATGTTCAATTCTACCTAAAGAAATGAAATGATGATGTGGTGGAGTGGTGCAGCATAGGGTGTAACAGCTGAAATCCACCAACACAGTGGAATTGGTTGAACCCACTCCCAAACTGTGCTCTGGTTACCACCTACTGAGACCACGTTAAATGGTATTTTCCAACCTTAGAAATTCTGTTCCATTTCTTACAATTCAGTTTTGTGGCCATACTTTCATTTATTTCAACACTATTATTTCATTTATTTTAACCACCCTACTAACTAAACACAGCTGAACGAGTTATTGTATTAATAACAAGTAGAAATAAGGACCACCACCTACAACATCACATGAGAAGATAGAAAACACATCACATTGCTATCACAAAAGCTATGTCAGAGTGCAGGCTTCCAGAAAAATATGTACAGTATAATTGAAATTGAATTGGATATTATTATGAAAATGTTACTGCGATGCACTGCAGACAGTTTTGAAGAGAATGAGAGGAGCTGATATGATTGGATATCACCTAACCACACCTCCTGTTAATGTATTCTTTCTAACCCAACCCCTTTTTATAATTACGACACTCTGCACCACCACGCTACCACCTGCACTGATGGTCATGTAAGTACCAGGAACATATCAGCTACACGACACACAGTGTTGGCTTTTCAACATTGTGATTGTGTACCTTATATTTGCTTATGTTATTATCACAAAGAGAGGTCCCTACTTTGTATGTTCTGTGTCGCAATTACCTTTGTTACTATAGCACACAATTGTATAAGATGTCTTTGTATGCTATAGGATTACAGTTTCCCTTCACTGGAATTAAGGGGTCCAAACATGTTCCAGCATGACAATGCCCCTGTGCACAAAGCGAGCTCCACAAAGACAAAGATTGCGGAGATTAGAGTGGAAGAGCTCGAATGACCTCCACAGAGCCCTAACCTCAACCCCACTGAACACCTTTGGGATGAACTGAAACACTGAATGCACCCCAGACCTCCTCACCTAGCATCAATAACTGACCTCACTAATGCTATTGTGGCTGAATAAGCACAAATCCCCACAGTTACACTACAATATCTAGTGGAAAGCCTTCCCAGAAGAATGGAGGTTATTATAACAGCAGAGGAGACTAAATCTAGACTGGAATGTTCTATAAGCACATGTTGGTGTAATGGTCAGGTGTCCAAAACTCTTTGGCCATATAGTCTACCTATTGGAGTTTTTTTTTTTCATTGTGAACTATTAATTTCCTTATAAATCTCAACCAGAGTGTCAGGATTATTGAAAGAGAACTTCATCTTATCTTAAGGTGTCATCTCTGTGAACACCAACACCCTAATGGATGGTTTTGAGTAAACAAAATCCCCAAAGTATGTCTGTAATAACATTGCCATCCTTCCTGATGCTGTGTACATGAGTATGTACGTGTTTTTAAAGCCAGTGAGTTCAAAGAGTTGTTTAATTAACTGTCATGTCTACTTGTACCCAGGCACAAAGCAGTGTGTTCTGCCTTTAATCCTCACTATTGCTCATTTTGGTTTTGCTCATTTGCCACTGCGAGTGATTACTACAAAATAGAGACTCTGGGCAGATTCTGATTACATTTCAAAGAGAGCAGTCAATCTGGCGTCCTTCTGTAGGCTTGTGCTGGAGTCTAGAAGGCTGAATTGGAGAATTCCAAACCAAATGTCCAGAAAGTAATGGTAACATTTCTGAAATATGAACCTAGCTATGCCCATCAAAGCTTAATGATGGCAGGCACTGAGTGGACGTCAGATGGCTCCACCTAACTCGCTCTGGCTAAAAAGACTCCTATCCACTTGCATTAAGCTTTCATCTGCATGGTAAATGATCCTCTGCCTCATGCTTTAATTCCCCACTAATGAGAGTTCATATAAGGGAAGTGGTGAATACTCTTTATTACATTTGACCAATGTCCTTTCATATAATCGGCTAAATAGGACAATTGAAGCATCACGGAAAAGGAATACCTACAGATGTCAAAAACACAAATGAAAATTTAAAACACTGATTAAAAGGCAGTCTCAAAACCGTCTATTCGTCTTTTATCTCTGTAGGGTCCATAAAACTGAGATGGGACAGAGACAGAGAGACAGAGAAAATTATCCTTTTAAATTGTATTAACTGAAATGAATTAGACTACAATGCTTCATGCATCCTACTATTCAATTACAGTGTGCTCAGTGTACAACTTGCAAATCTTATGAGAGACAGACTAATAGTGTTGAGCAAGGAACACAGAAGTGTTTAGGGTGTTAAAAATGTGTCACACTGTAAGGAACAATCAGTATTTATCAAACTAGACTGTAAACAGGTGAGACAATTATACTGATAAATGCCAGAGAAACATTCACACACACACACACACACACACACACACACACACACACACACACACACACTGTTTTCAGCAGACCTTGAGCTCTGAAAGAGTTTCATAAAATCCTAAAACTGTGAATTATTAATTCGCTGAGCAAATTCATTAATACAGCCTCCATTTCTCCAATGTTCATGCTTCATTGTGCAAGCTTCAAGAGAAGCTGCCTGACTCATAGCTGGCATATAAATATAAGGACCTAAAAAATGAGATATTGTGTTTATCATTGTATTAAAATAGACAGCATCATTAAACCCCAAAGAGATCAAAATACCCATGAAATGAATGACTGCTCAGATGAACACGGTTTATGACCCAGGGAAATCGCTTTTAAATTGTATCAGCCAAAAGAAGGCATAGAGGATGGTGCAGTAATGGGAGGTTGCTCTCTATTTTTACCAAACAAATTTAAGTACATATAAAATCATTGTGCAAAACAACAATTAAGTATGTTCAGTCTTCTTTATGTAATAATAATTCAGGTGAGATCAAATAAGCTAAGCAAAGCAATAATAGCTATTAATTCCCTCTATTCCAATGTTCATCTCTCTCGCTTTGTTTCTTAAAGAATTTGACACAGATTGCATGCTGGTTGTACTGCACTATGAACCAGCAATTTCAGATAATATCTTCCCTGCATTTTTTTTGCACACATCATCTCAACATCTTTGAAAACAGTCTAAAACCTGCTTTATTTTAAGTGCATGCAAAATAATTAAGGGAATTTATATTCAACTGTATATCACAGTATATTCAACTCCAAATCAAATTTGATTATTCAGAATTAACGTTTATAGAGATAGAGATAAATCGAGAGTACTTTTTTGATCCCTAAGGGGAAATTTGGTGTCACAACAGCCACAACACAAGAGCAACATGGAGGACTAAGACTTAACAGTTCACAAGACTTTAACTGATGATAATGTGGTCATATTTTCTTTGGCTTGAATCTATGATACCAAATTCCAATGCATGCTACAGTATACATAGAAAATTTGGCTGTATGATGGATGTCAAATACTGTTTGTATTTTTTGTGTGTAGTGTCAAAATAACCATATGCATGGCGGCCTGGGAAAACTCTCCATATAGAAAAAATTTTGACATTTTCTACTACACTTACATTTGCAGCGTTTTACAGATGCCCTTTTCCAGCGCAACTTACTTAAGATTCAGAATTACTACAGGCTGTCCTGAATTGAAATATGTTTCTCATTTGTATGTATCTTAACCACAAGTGAAGTTTTAGCATTTAGACATTGTCTTTCAAGATTAGGTTGAAAGAAGGCGTATACGGGGCTTGAGAGTCACTGCTGTTGAATCGACTTAATCACAAAGAAGGCTCAGCAGAGGATTGAACTTTTGAGTCTATTAAAATGCATCCATGCAATCCATACCGGTCTTGTTGGACTGATGATACACTGATAAAGTAAGGGTCAAACTAAAGCTAGGGATGGGCAAAAATACACCAGTATGCATTTGGATGCACAACCCAATGAAACTCCAATGATGTGTCAAGATAAATTACTATACATTGATATCAAAGATGTATGAAGTAAGATACAGTATTTTGTATTAAGAAAATACTGGAGTAAGTTTGAAGGGATATGGACGATTAATTCTCATATACTCCCAAGGGTACATAGTGGAACTATAATTATATATTTCCTAATAATGTTTCCAAATAATATCTTCATTTTCAATTTATTTATTAAACTTATTTGACTATGCATGAACACACAGGCATGTTATTTTAAGAACACAAAATCACACACATTTTTTTTTTTTTTTACCACCATCATTAAACGCAAATCACAGAATGGTATTTTGTATTTCAAATAAATATTTTAGATACACGTATCACATATAATGCACATCACTCCACATCATCCAATGTGAAAATAATTAACAGAGAAAAGAATTAGCTGTAACTTGCCCACCCTCCAGAAACTATACACTCACCAGGGAGTGAGAAAGCAAAATATTTGTTCACCCTCTTCACCCTAGAGACAACATTCTCAGAGTCCTCCCTTCTGGGAAACAATTCAGAGCAATTAAAACCAGGACCACAAGAAACAGCAACAGCTTCTACCCCCAAGCTGTGTCTCTCATCAATCATACCAAACTCTGATCTGTACAGGCATTAAACAGTTTGCTGCTTGAGTTATATAAATGTACACACAAAGTGTTCAGTGCTCAAGAGCAACCATGCCTATATAAAAATATTATTCTTTGTATGACTGCTCTTTAACAATCTCCTGCTGCCTATTAAACCTAGACCTGTACACATTGCATGCATGTGTTTTGGGGTGGGTTTTGGAGAAAACTAAATGGAGGAGCTGATTTTTAATTCTTTATTATATTTTGCATGGTCATTGTAACTTCCTGGATTTGTCTGAGAACTCATTAATTTCTTCATCTTCAATAACCGCCTTGTCCTGGTCAGGGGTTCAGAGGTTCTGAAGTCTATCCTGGGAACTCCAAGAATGAGATGGGAATACAACCCGGATGGGGCGCCAGTCACCATGAAGGCACACACACACACACACACACACACACACACACACACACACACACACACACACACACACACACACACACACACACACACACACACTTATTCACACACTCATTTTCACCTATGGTCAATTTAGTATAGCTATCCAACATGTTTTTAGGAGGTGGGAGGAAACCGGAGAATCTGGAGGACACCCATGGGGAGAACATGTGAAACTCCATACAGACAGTAACATGACCTCAGGATTGAACCAGGACTTGGCTGCTGTGAGGCAACAATATTTCCTGCTGTACCACTGTGCTCCCCTGTGTGAGAACCCTACTGTAGCAAATTACTTGGTTAATGTACTTGGCTAATAATGTTTAGAAAATACAGAAAGAAAGCATTTTTTGTCATATATTGCAATACAGCTATATTATTTTCTTTGCGTATACCAGCTTCTTCAACAGTCGAGGTCAGAACTCAGGGTTAGCCATGTTACAGTGCCACTGAAGAAGAGAGGGTTACAGGCATTACTCAAGGGCCCAATAGTGGCAGGCTGTCTGTGCTGGTGCTTGAACCCCCAACCTTCTGATAAGTAATCCAGCGCCTTAAACTGTTTAAGCTATAATGAAGCTTCTCTTGGTGTGTATATCTTCAATATAAAATGTTATGTCATTGAAGTGAAGTCAAGCACAATCTGATTTGGTGAAAGAAAACAAAACTGAGGAAGATTTCTTATTGTTATAGCAATGGGTTTGACATGTCCAGGCAGTGGTGTTTACTTCTCCACTCCCTTGTTTGAAGGCAATAACCAGTGACATTACATGTCTGAAAGGTGAGGGCTGCAACATTTGTGTGTGTGTGTGTGTGTGTGTGTGTGTGTGTGTGTGTGTGTGTGTGAGTGATAGCCCTAAGGCCTCTGTCTTATAGCAGTCCCCTCAATTACATGGTCAGAGTGAAAGACCTTTAGCTTCCACTACTACTAGATGACCTTCCATTTTTCATAGAGTTACTTTTAAAAACAGTCTTTGTCTCACACAAATGGCTCAATTTAGACAGCGGTCATAATTGTTGGTAGCTAATTGTGATGCTTTTAGACCAAAGTTAAAAGCAATTTACTGATTTTTTTTTTTAAATCAGTGCCAATTGTACAGAAAAATTAGCTGTTTCATTACTCAATCAGGCACCATTTAAACATTTGAATATTATGGGTGCGTCTCAATCAGCTCCCTATGTCGTGAATCAGTATATTGTGTACACAAGTTCTGTCACTGGTAAGGACCCTGGCTCACCACACATTGGGACAATGATTACTCAATTTCCACTGACATGACTATGTACTCGCGTTACCACTGGTATTTATCAACAACAGTCTGGACCAATGTGTTTGACATTATATGTCATAAATTTGTTAGCTTAATCGCACATGTTTGTGTCATGGTACTTCAAGCAGGATTGTAGGCTAGTTAGTGAATTTAAAAAAATCATTAAATACTTTAAAGTCGTTAAACTAAAATAAAAATAAAAATGGTATAAACAGTGCTGTGCTTCTTCTGTTTTTGTGTATATCTCATACTAAATTGTTTATTAAACAGTCTGTTTATTGTAATATATCTAATTTAAGAAAACACTCCTGTGTGAATATGCAAAATATAGCCCACATTATGGAAGTGGGGATTCATATAGTTTATAAATTATTTACAAATAAAAAAACATTAAATTGCATAAGTGATTGCATAAGTATTCACTCTGATTGCTGTGAAACTCAATTAAATTAGCTCTGGTGTAACCAGAAGTCACATACTGTATCATGAATATCAAAAGTCTACACACCCCTGTTAAAACTGCAAGTTTTTCTGATTTTAAAAAATTAAACAAATATCAGTGATGTCAGCTCTTTTTCCATAGCAGCCAACAACATTCAAGTGAAAAAACAAATAGAATCATTATAAGGGGAAAAAGTAGAAAAAGAAAAAAACTTACAACAACCTGGTTTCATAAGTGTGCACACCATTTTATAACATGGCATGTGACTGTGCTCAGAATTAGCCAATCACATTCAAACTCATATTCAAAAGTCATTTGGATAAAAGCGTCTGCTAAATGAATAAATGTAAATGTAAATGCAAAAGTAATTATCATACACCTGTCATAAATTAAGCGATTCTGATTAACCCCAAATAAACACCAACTGTTTCTGTAGGATTTTCTTGACATCTTCTCGGTTTCAACTGAGTGCTGAAGCCGTGGTCCACAAAGAGCTTACAAAGCATAAACAGAATCTCTCTTGTCAAAAGGTATCAATCAGGAAAGGGGTACAAAAGCATTTCTAAAACAATAGATGTACCATGGAACACCATGAAGGCCATAATCAAAAGTGGTGAAAATAAGGCACCACACTGACATTCTAGAGAACATCTCTCCAAAAGGACACGAACAACCGGTGTTGGGTAAGTTACTCAAAAAACGTAATCCACTACAGATTACTAATTACTACTTTCAAATTATAATATGATTACATTACTGATTACTGCATATAAATAATAATCAGATTACTAATTAATTTACTTTCACGTTACTTTCAAAACATATCAAACCTACAAAAATACACTACAGAGTGAAACTCGTAGTTCTTTCAGTCATTTTAGCGCAAGTCAATGTATGACATGATCAGAAAAATTTGGATTTATCATGACACTTGCCTTGGGTGTTGTCACTGTTTGTAGGACTAATAGAAGGATTAAATATAAAACTTTTCTAACTAGTCTAGTTTGGTGTCACTAGCCACGGGGAGGCACAGCTAAGCTATCACTGAATGGGTTTAGCTGCTACAGAGCCATGCAAAGTACATTATCGTTCCTTATGCTCTGCTCATATCATATTCACGTAAACTGGAACTCACTTAGACATTTACACACCTTCTTTTCCTGCTTGCACAAAATGTGATTTATTTTTAAAATGCATTTTACTTAATATTGTTTTCTTAACAATAAATTTGTAACACAAGTAACCTAATTTTATTGACATCAGTAACTGTAAGCAAATTACATACATTTAAAATGTAATGCGTTACATTACGGTATTATCAGAAAAAGTCATTAGATCACAGTATATTATACCCAACCAAATTTTTGCAATGAAGGCTGGAATAAAATTGCTGAGTCAAGATGTGCTGAAAAGGTAGACTCTTAAAAAGACTGAGTGCTGTATTACAAAGAAAAGGTGCCTTAACAGTAAATATCTGTTTAGGAATGTTCACACATATGCAACCAGCTTATTACGTGTTTTTCTTTTGCTTTTCTTTCTAAAATGTTTTTCACATGAATTTATTATTAATGGTATATTAAAGGTGCGAACGATTTATATTGATTTAATTCTTTGTACATCACAAAAACCTGCAATTTTAACAGATTTGTGTAGACATTTTATAAACACTTTAATTGATGGCTGTAATTAACTTGTATGCAATTAAAGTGTCAAGTAATTTCAATATAATATACCTCTTCCTGGATACCCCCAGAGTTTTTAGAGAACATACCTAAACAGAAAGCATTAATAACACAAAAGACAAGACAGTAACAAAACAACACCAAGTATCAATCAGGATTTGGTCATAAAAAAATATGGAAAAGTTCAAGGGGGTGAATACATATGCAAGGCACCATATCTAGTGGAAGATAACTTGTGCCGGGGATCCTTCAGTAACCAGTGAAATAGGAAGGAAGAATCAATTAATGCTTACTGTACCACATACTGTGTCAACCTGCTATTATGTGTTGGTGAGAGCTCAACCTAACTTCAGTACAAGATGATAGCAACTATGCCTGCCAGCTAGCATCCAGACTACGGGCAAATATTTAAACAATACTGGCATCAAACTGTCTAGCAGCACAACAAGGCAACCTTGCGGATGTGAATGCTTAAACTGCCTTATACTAGCAATGAGGACAAATGGTGCAGGTACTGCAGCACAGGGCCTCCAGAGGATCACTGCTACTATAGAGCTCTCTATCAGGGCTAATGACTCACAAAGCACATCCAATTTCCACAGCTCCTCTTGACCCTCTGTGTGACCTTGCATTGGCTTTGCTCAAAGCTCAGAACATTTCTGCTCAGGAAATAGGATCATTCTGTCAGACATGAGTGGCTTTTCTGTGCACAGCTGATGATGATTACTGCCTAATGTCTGAGCTCACAGAGAGTAATGAAAGGTTTTCAGGATTGATCAACAGCAACGAGAACAGCAGTAACAATGATTATGACAATAGCAACAACAACAACAACAACAATGATAATAATAAAAATAAAAAGAAGAAGAAGATTTTTTTCTTACATGAGGAATAAAACAGAGAACAGAATGGAAAGTTACACCCAGTTGTGAGACATCCACGAAGAAATATCATTTGATTAGTCTACCGAAAGTATATTATAGAAATGTAGTTCTGTATCATCAGCACAGCTGTGAAAATTAATCTAATCTTTCCTGATTATATTTTCTAGCTAACAGAACATGTTTGATATTTCCCAAAGCAACAAGAAACTATCTATCAAATATGACTTACGGCATTCTAATACTGTCCCTGACAGACCTACCCAATTTTCAAGATAAAAGATAAGGATCTTCTGATCAAGTGTAAAATGCTACAATGAGATCTGTTGAGATTCAAATAGATATTTTATGCGTGTGTTGATGCTAAGCCTCGGGTCATTCACAACATGTATTAATTCCGTCTCTGTCCTATAATAAGAGATCCATCAGTTCTTCCTGAAATTAGATGGTAAGCGTAAAGCCGGCACTTCACTGTTCACTGAGGTTGAGAATAGAAAAAAACAAAATAAATAACAACTATCCATCCATTCATCTTCTACCGCTTACTCCTTTTCAGGGTCACGGGGAACCTGGACAGGGTAAAATAACAACTACAAATAATAAAATACATGTGTTTGTTTGTTGTATGGCTCAGATGTATTACTCACCTCCTGCTCTGTCTTTCTCCTCTTCCTCGATGCTGCTCTTGATGCTGTCATACTCCTCGTCAATGTTCTGGTTGCCTCGGATCTGGCTGAGCACACGCCGAGCCTTCTGGGTAAGACCCTTTTGGATGAGCCAGCGAGGACTCTCAGGCAAAAAGAGGAATCCCAGGAACTGCACCAGAGCAGGCAAGGTTGACAGACCCAGCATGTATCTGTGCCAGAAGAGAGTGATAGCCATAAATTGCCAAGAAAGATATGCACTACCAAGTAACATGGTTATTTAATTCTATCACATCAATTATAGTATTATAAATCTTAAGATCATCATAGTATTCTATAATTCTGTCTTTTATTACCAGCATTTCTCAAATTAAACATTTGCATTGACACTGCATTTACATGCATTTACTGATTTTGTAGATAACTTTTCCCTAAAGCATGTTAGGGTGTTTTTAAAAAAAATGTATATTAAAATACAAAACAAACAAAAATGTTGATAGAAATTATCCTTGGATTCTATGAATGGTGCACTTAAAAACCCCACAACTGGAACGTTTGGTAATAGATCAATGACCAATGGGAAAACCACAGTTCCAGTTGACCGGTTGGCGGCAATTCCACCTCACACCCAGTGAATGGAAGGTGGAAAGAGATTGACTTATCCAACTTCTCCAAAACAGACAACTGACTTCGGTCTGTCTTTTAAATCCACAGAACAAATCTACTGTACTGCAATTACTGCTGAAATCATTAGATTAAAATAATTCTGATACTAATTATTGTATATTCTTTGCAATTTAGATTTAATAAAAGCTTAATTAATAAATGATCAGTAATTTATTTGCTTAGGCAATACATGGGCGTCACTTTGTTTTGAAAAATGGTGGGGATAAAGACATGGGGATGGAAAGTAATGATATAGATATCAGAAGGAATGACGTGCATGAGCTGCATGAGCTGAGCGAATGAAAACCAGTAAACTAAAGCACTTTACTACTGGTTGATTAACTCACCCAAATGCATATAAGAGATTAATCAGATTCATACACAATATAAATGCAATATTACAACCTGCAGCTGCACAAAATTACACGAATAAACAACTATCTGTGATAGTCAGGCTGTGTAAATCATGTTGTGAACATGATTGATAAATGTTGCCACATGTTAAATTAATACACAAAATGTTTGAATATTAATTTTGATCGATTCACACAGTACAGGTACTATAACTATTGTATTTAAATGAACATTTGTAAAGTGTGTGTGGTAGAATTACGCAGTGGTAAAACATTGCTGTTGTTAAATGTAGATAACTGGGGTTAATTTTATTAAAGACATTGAAAATATATGATCAAATCATGTTTGATGTATGAAAACAAATTATTTTAATGTGACTCAATTCAATCACGTGGAACTGATGTACGCATTTGAATTAAGTAAACTCAATATGCATTTTTTTTCAGTGTGTGGACTTCTGTGTTCACTTTAAACCAGTTTTTTCAATATTGAAACTTTAAATTCATGCACATGCAAATTGACTTTCTACAATGGAAAAAAAATGTGTATTAAATCAAAACACTCAACCAAGCTGAGGCTCAGCTGGACTGTCTGGCCCAGAGGGGACCACCACATCCGGTCCACAACACGCCACATCATAACAGACTGGCTCATTGATGATTAGACCAATTTTTAACACCAGTTACCAGAATAAAAATATAACATAATACAGAAACATAAAATGCTATTTAAACATATTTATTTGGATTACTGAACAGACATCAAGTCATATTTGTAAAATAGGCAAACAGAAACAG
Source organism: Ictalurus punctatus (assembly GCF_001660625.3). Classification (NCBI taxonomy): domain Eukaryota; kingdom Metazoa; phylum Chordata; class Actinopteri; order Siluriformes; family Ictaluridae; genus Ictalurus; species Ictalurus punctatus. The sequence continues at coordinate 12,582,180 of NC_030434.2, read as the reverse complement.
AATAATAGTGTGACAAAGACTATAAAACAATCAAGACAGCATGTTAGCTAGTCAGGGGGCATCATCTGAGTGCAGTGTAGTAGAGCTGCACCACTCAGCTGAGCAAATCCTGAATCAGGACTGAAACTTTATATTTTAGCACTAACAATAATCCACATCTAAACATTTTACGCCCTATAAATAGACCACTACTACTACGACTACCACTACTTTTACTACTACTATAATAACATAATAATAATAATGTATTTTATTGTCTAATAATAATATTATTAAATTAATCTTGATATTAAGCCTATATTAATAAATGGGTCTATTTCACTATGACCACTAACCAAGAGCAAACAATAAGACACTGTATGGTACAGTAGGACAGCAGCTTATTAAAATATTTTTCTTTTTACTAAATTAGAGTAATATTTAGACATATTTATTTGAAGTATGATTCAGAATGCAGCAACGCCTCGTCTTCAACGAGCCTAAAAGAACCAATGTCACATCCCACTTTATCTCCCGCCCGTTTCAAATTCAAGGCCTTGATGTTCATGTACAAGACCTTGTCTGGGACAGCACCCCTCTACCTCAACACTCTCCTGAAGCTTACAGTCCCTCACGCAATCTGCGATCGATTAATGACCGACGCTTAGTAGTACCTACTCAGTGTGGCTCAAGGTCCCTTTCCAGAACCTTCACACTAACTGTCCCTCAGTGGTGGAATGAACTTCCAACCTCAATCCGGACCACAGAATCTGTCACTATCTTCAAGAAACAGCTAAAGACCCACCTCTTCCGTGAACACCTAATTAACCCATAAAACGGCAACCCCCACATTATCCTTAAAAAAAAAATAAAAAAAATACTCTGGCACTTACACCTATACTCTGCACACTTTGCTTTTCGAGAACTCAATTAAAAGATCTTGTACGGTAGCACTACTTGTATTGTTCTCCGCTTGATATATCACTTTGCTTGTATTTCCTCATTTGTAAGTCACTTTGGATAAAAGCGTCTGCTAAATGAATAAATGTAATGCAAGTAGCACTGAACATGAATCCACATCTGAATTGCACACATCATGTGACATTAAACTCACATATGATCGAGTCTGCAGAGCTGTTTCATTTGGAGAGAAAGAAAGAGAGAAAGAAATAGATAGATAGATAGATAGATAGATAGAGAGATAATGAACCCTGCTGAGATATATATATATATATATATATATATATATATATATATATATATATATATATATAGAGAGAGAGAGAGAGAGAGAGAGAGAGAGAGAGAATAAAACTCTCTAAACCCTGCTGCCTGTCTCAGCCTCGCTGTTCTTTGGCTGTAATGCTGGAGGCATCAGCACCTGCAAAACTACAACTTGCCTCCATGCCAAAGGCAAAATCTGTTAATTAAAACACTTCACAGGCTTTGATAAAAACATTTTTATGCTTTCTCCTTTTTTTCAGCACCGCTGCTCCGCTTCATTTCTGCTCTGTCTGTACACTACACGTGACGCCACTGACGTTTGCATGAGCTGGCTACTTCATGAAACATTTCCGCAGATGCGCAGTAAAATTGTGGAATAGTGCATGTGTGTGTGGGGGGGTGTTTACTCATAAATTAAGCATTCTGATGGCATTTTAGCTTATGGATTTTTAGATAAACATAATTAATTAGCGAAAAAAATAAAACTTTAACAATAAGTTTATGCAGCGCTCTGGGGGCCCTTGGTAGCTCGGGGCCAAAGGCAATTGCCGACCTTTGTCTAACGGTAAAGTCTGCCCCTAGCACACAGGTTGTAGCCATCTTAATTTATTCAATTCTATAGTTATTGTGCCTGTACCATGTGATTCGATCACACGTACTTTGTATAATTGAATATATTAATTAGAAACTTGTTTAAATTAGGTTTATCATTAGTTTTGATGAGAAACGTAATGTTTTTATGTAAACTATAAGAAATATTTTTTTCTTAAATCTAACCAACCACACATTCCATTGTTTTCAGGCTCGACAATGGTTAATGTGCTCCGCTGCTTGTTGTAAAATGGTTCTGAGAGAGGTTCACAGATCCGCGGTCCAAGCACAAGCAGATCATGGGCTTCAGTACAAGAAACAGCACCGTTTGGTTTGTAAAAGAACATATGTGTATACAGTATATGTCCAGGCAGAACTACTCTTATCTACTAGCAATCTACTGCCCCCTATTGGTCTTGTATTTCCTGTGCCCGAAGCAAATGTGTGATTCCGCGTGATACCGCATTGAAATAGTAGGATCCCGTTTCCTTTGACGTGCATTTTCAGTGGCCACATCTGTATAAAGGTTCTTGTACACTGGTACTCTGGTACTACTGGCCCACACTATTAGCATAGAATACAATCCACACATAAGTAGTTGCAGGTTAAAGACATTGATAACGGGCTCAACAGTGGCTATCTGGCAGTGCTAAGAATAAAACCCGCAATCCTTCAGAACCTTACCAACTGATCTTAACAATTTCACTATTTGTACTTACTATCTGTATTTTAATGATAAATTGGTATCATTACATTGCAGTTGACAAAGGCAGAAACACTATAATTTGGAAGAATCCTATAAATGCAGTGAATTTTTTGTGGTTCAGAGATTCAACAAACAACCCATCCTGTATAGTAATTCATGACTCATTTCAGAAACCAAGGCTGAATTGAATTATTTCTGATAAATTAAAACTGTCAAAATGTATTATATATTTAGTCTTTTCAGTGAACCACAAGAGAATGTAGGAGAGCAGTGTTGTATTTTCATTTTAAGGGACACAACCACAAAAAAAAAAAAAAAAAAGAGCAACTTCCTGTATTATGGAGAAATGCTAGAGACTGTAATGTGAGTACACAGGACTGCTGGAGTACCAGCTGCTCAGCCCTGTCACTGGATTCTGCCTCACTTTGCATAAAAGAATTCGACTGATGAATACATGTCCACAATCCTAGGACACCTAGGATTATTTCTGAACCTCACACGCAATAATCAGAATGTCATTCATTATGCAACACACTATTTCTGCCCATATAGGTTTTGGCATATATGCCGCACATAAAATAAAAGAATATAGTAGCACCCTTTTCACTCCTGCAGAAAACTTGATTGTGGTTATATTGCACATCACACAAACCTATGCTGCAGAAAGAGCTCTTATTGCATGAGTCATCCATTCACCACAAACCATGACAGCTTCATTTTCGTTATCAGGAAAGCCAGCCGAGTGCCAGGCTCGGAGCACAGGCAGACGAGGTAAATCTCAGTCTCTTTCAATTCATAACTTGCATTCACTCCCATATATTAGAGTAGATTCAACTGAATCACTATAATAAATCACCTGAGAGAGACAGTAACAAACAGAGGGTGTGTATGTGAGAAAGAGTGACAAACAGTGAGTCAGAGAACCTAAAGGACACAATTGATTGTGAACTTGAAATGACCCCTATTAGCCATTCTCATCATGTGAAACCAAATCCAAAGTATTTAGCCCATTTGAACTGTCTTGGCTAGAGTGCAGTGCTAATGAGATCGTCATAGCGCTGTTGAGCAGTGCAGAACCAGTGAATATGAATATTTGTGGAGCCCAAACCTCCATCCTCCATGTTGTACGTAGCTGAATGCTCCGTCAATGAGGCTGGCCACGAACTGGCCTGCTGTGATGAAGAGCGTGTTGATGGTGACCAGCTGCCCTCTCATTTGCGGTGGTGAAGACTCAGCAATATATACAGGAACAGTCATGGAGCCGATCCCTGCATGAGCGTAAAGATGGAAATTAATGGAAAATATCATGGATGTAGGGTCATGAATTACAGAGTTCCAATATAAAACAAACTAAGATTTATGATACACTGGAGACGTTGTTTAGATGCTTGCTTCCCTCCTAAAATTCCACTGCAAAATTCTCAATACAAGCAACAAGTGGTTATAAACAATCACCCTTAAATACTTTACATATTTCATGAACAGCTGTGCTCATAAATTTCCATTCCCCTTGCAGAATCTGAAAAATGTTAATAATTAAAATAAAGAGAGATAATTAAAATTGCATTTTGTTTATTATTTAGTACTGCCCTGAATAAGCTATTTCACATAACAGATGTTAACATATAGTTAACAAGACACAATAATAACTGAATTTACACAAATTAACTAGTTCAAAAGTTTACATACCCTTCATTCTTAATACTGTGTGTTGTTACCTGGATGATCAACGACTGCTTTTATGTTTTGTGAGAGTTGTTCAAGTTTCCCTTGTTTGTCCTGAGCAGTTAAACTGCCCACTGTTCTTCAGATAAAATTCTCCAGGTCCTGCAAATTCTTTGGTTTTCTAGCATCATCTGCATATTTGACCCCTTTCTAACAGTGGCTATCCACCTTTTTCCTGTGAGCGCTGTTGTAAAAACGATTATGGGTATAACTTCTGGCGGAAGTAGTATCGCAGCGTTGACTGGCTTGCTCTGATGGCAGTTGGTGTTGTTCATATCATAAAAACAAATACTGTTTGTTGCTTCAGGTGGGAATATCATTACGGAATGATATCACAAAGCTCAGGAACAACTTATGCTGTTCATGGCTGCACTTACAACCAGGCGAAACTTAATTTGTGGCCTAAAGAAAATTGCTACATATACAGACCTAAAGTGAAGGCGGACTGTTCCTGTGAGCGATTGTACAATCATGCCTGTCTTGCTTTGCCTGACTGCATTCTCTATCTTTATAGAAGAAATAACAGTCTTTCTTACTCCTTATTAACTTACCTCCCTAGGGCTGGAGCTATAAAACACTTTTAGAGTTCAGATAATGCCACTACTACTAGCCTAATACTAATACTAATACTAGTAATAATAATAAAAAGAATATTAATAATAATAATCATCATAACCTTTTTGATCCTTAGTTTACAGACCTTCCACAATATTGCAGCTGGGAGACTACAAGAGCACCCTGGACCTGCACCTGATGTCTGTATGACACCTGACGTTGACGCTAAAACACAAGCTTTATGGTGTGACACCTTCAGGCTTTGCCTTGGCTCCACGTCAGCTTTTAAGTACACAAAATTATTTCCCACAACCTTCAGTAACACATGACTGACTTTATTACTGTGAAGGTAATTGCCTTACCGTCACAAGCAACTGAATCAACAAAATAGCTAAATATGCTACTGTAAATGATCCATGGTCACTTTTTAAATTATCCTCACATTCCTCTATTAAGGAAGGGACGGGTATGCTGATGTCCTTTATAAGCTCTGTCAGCGTGTGATTCCACATCTTGCTACAAATGAATGACTAGCGACACAGCAGCAAAAGGTTTGTTTACAAACCTTATACACACACATACACACACACACACACGATACAATATATACAATATACAAAACAAAAAGGTGGATATGATGTTGTCATCTATCTTTTCACACTGAGGACAACTGAGGGACTCGTACACAACTATTACAAAAGGTGAAAACATTCACTGATGATCAAGAAAGCAACACGATACATTTAGAGCCATTATTTCGTCTTCTGGGAAACATGCAATTATTTTATGCAGCTTCAGAAGGGTAGTACTAAATTTAAAAAAAAAAAGGATCTTTAAACAAAATAATAACAAATTACACCAATCATCTTGTTCAAAAGGTTACACCCCCCTGGCTCTTAATGTAGTGTGTTACCTTCTGGAGGATCAGTGAATGTTTGCACCTTTTGTAATAGGTGTGTACGAGTCCCTCAATTGTCCTCAGTGTGGAAAAGATGGGTCTCAATATCATATAGTCATTGCTGGAAAGCGGTCAAATATGCAGAAGATGCAGGAAAAGCAAAGAATGTGCAGGACCTGGAGGATTTTTCTGAAGAACAGTGGGCAGTTTAACTGCGCAGGACAAACAAGGGACTCATGAACAACTATCATAAGTACAGTCACTGATCATCCAGGTAACGACACATGGTATAAGCAACCAAGGGTATGCAAACTTTTGAACTGGTTCATATGTGTAAATTCAGTTATTATTGTGTCTTGTGGACTATATGTAAACATCTGTTATGTGAAATAGCTTATTCAGGGCAGAACAAAATAAAAAAAAAAACAATGCAATTTTAATGATCACTCTTATTTTATTTTATTTTTTAAATTATTGACATTTTGCTGATTCAGCAAGGGGTATGTAAACTATATTTCACATCTATATATTACCTCAACTATATATTGTTTAGTTGATTGGTATATTCTTTGATTATTTTATATCCATTATTTTAGATACAACAGTTAAACCTATTTTGGTCAGTAGGTTTAACTGTTGGATCTAAAAAAAATAAATCGCATACAGTAGCTTTAAATCATTTCTGTACAAGCTATGGCATGCTAAATGTGACGAAAATGGTTAATGATAATACAAATGATAATACAAGTGACTCAGCTTTTCTAATCAGCACTCAGTTTTCCTCTCTATAATAACCCAGTTACTTTTAATCACCCGACATCATTTTCCCTTTCCTGTTTTTCATAGTCTATAATCACTCAGTGTATAACCACCCACTTTCTAATCACACAGTGTTTAATCACCAACTTTCTAATCACACAGTGTTTAATCACCCACTATGTGTCACCCAGTCCCTTATATGTTAATAATATGGGCTTATTTTTGGACACCATTGGCTGTTCAAGGACAAAGCACAATGGTCAAATTGATTAGACTGGTGTATAATATTGTTTGCTAAAACACCATTCATGAAGCAGGGTACGTATAAAGAAACTAATCAAGCATTAATAAAGAACAGGTGAGCATGACTGGGTAACAAGCAAATGACATGACCGGGGCTGAGACAGGACTTGAAAAAAAAACAGTAGCTCAATGCCATGGGAACAACGTTTCAAAGAGAGAGAAAGAGAGAAAGAAATAAACCCTATTGAAAACCTATGGGAGATTTTGGACTGATGTGTTAGGCATTGTTCGCCAATAGAAGTAATATTGTTTAGAAAAATGTTGTTCATACCCCAGTGCAGTTCCAGAGACTTGTAGAATCTCTGCTAAGGCATATTGAAGCTTCTCTGGCAGCTTGTGCACACCAATAAATGGACATACTGAGATAAATATAACAAAATGCTGTTTACAACCAATTTCACACAAGTATTTTGTCAATCATAGAAATTGCATAGAAGCAGGAAACTAAAGTTTATCTGTAAGCAATAACTGCCTACAAAATCCCAGGTTTCTATTTTGAAGTAATGAAAGGCTTTATTTAAAAGAAACCACATTAAAAAATTATGAGGACATAGTGCAAGGCCCAGGTGGAATATAAATGTGATTTATCCCAAAATGAAAGCCATCACTTCAAGCACAATGCCAAAGTGTAATTCTGGCTCTTATTAAAGCGGCCACTTCTGAGACGTGTCCTTTGGTTAAAGACGTGAGAACTGGGCAGGCAACATTTATGAGACAGTGCACAGCTTCTTGTGGCAATCTATAAATCACATTCAATTTAGTTCAGCCATGCACCTGCCCATAAATCTTTGGAACATTGAAATTGTTTCATGAACTTGAGTGTGCGCCTCTGTGCTCCGAAGGAAGGGGCTTTTGTGATACCAATATAAGGACTGACTAGCATAGGAGACGCTTGCATTAATGTTGCCCCTTAAGTGGCAATTAGGAGTTCAGCCCTTTGGCTTTATGAGACCGTGCTCATAAAATAAATGATGTTTTGCAGTGTGATATAGTATTGACAGCAAATATTTTTTCATCAGTTTTACGTCAATCTGTATAATAAACCATGAATATTTATTCACTTAGCATGCCTCGAAACACATCGCTACACATCAATGTACAATATATCAATTATTTCATATCAGTTATCTATCTATGGTTACAACCCTCTTGTCAATCAGACAGCCCTTGAGAGTGCTTTGATGTGTCAGGCCAGCCAGTCATGCTCATCCTTAGCCAGTTACAGCACCGAGGTATCATATTGTGCAAATGATATTTGAGAAAAGAGCTTGGATATGAACAAAAACACACCCTTTTACTTCCTATAAACTGGGATAAAGATGTAATCCGAGGGCAGAACAAATGTCTACATGATATTTACGCAGGAGAACAAACAACATGTGTTTGCAGATTCATATGACAAGGGCCACGGAATCATTGCTTGCTGTAAAGTCTATTAATAGCTGCTGCTCACTGCTTCCTGACGCTCCCGTTGCTCGGCCGACAACTCACCTGTTGCCATGGGAACCCCTCGCTCCCTGCTCATATGAGGTTAATCAATACTCTGCGTCGACGACTCTTATTGATGTGTCATTAGACTTTTAAAAAGCATGTGCTCAACTCAGACACATCTACTCATCCAATAGAGCTGTGACTGTTTTATATACATCATGTTTTGATAATGATGATGATTGCACCATTCTGTGTAAACATTTTATGTTTTCTGAGAAAATACTCAAATCAGCCCATCTGATACCAACAATCATTCCATGATCAAAGTCACAGAGATCACACTTATTCTTCATTCTGATATCTGATGTGACTGATATATATATATATATATATATATATATATATATATATATATATATATATATATATATATACACACACATACACACATACACACACACACGATACAATATATACAATATACACACAAACACACACACACACACACACACACACACACACACACACACACACACACACACACACACACACACACACAATGTGCAGTCCTGCACATCGGCTTGGAGGAATTTCAGCCCATTCCTCCGTACAGAACAGCTTCGACTCTGGGATGATGGTGGGTTTCCTCACATGAACTGCTTGCTTCAGATCCTTCCACAACATTTCTATTGGAGTAAGGTCAGGCCATTCCAAAACATTACCTTTATTCTTCTTTAACCATTGTTTGGTAGAATGACTTGTGAGTTTAAGATCATTGTCTTACTGCATGACCCACTTTCTCATGAGATTAAGTTTATGGACAGATGTCCTGACATTTTCCTTTATAATTCGCTGGTATAATTCAGAATTCAGTGATCCATCGAAGATGACAAGTTGTCCAGATGCCGCAAAACAGGCCCAAACCATGATACTACCACCCCCATGTTTCACAGATGGGATAATGTCCTTATGCTGGAATGCAGTGTTTTCCTTTCTCCAAACCTAACACTTCTCATTTAAACCAAAAAGTTCTATTTTGGTGTCAGCCACACTGTCTTTAGCAAACTGCAGAAGGGCAGCAATGTTCTTTTTGGAGAGCAGTGGTTTTCTCCTTTCAACCCTGCCATGCACACCAGTGTTGTTCATTGTTCTCCTGATGGTGGACTTATGAACATTACCATTAGCCAATGTGAGAGAGGCCTTTAATTGCTTAGAAGTTCCTCTGGGTTCCTCTGTGACCTCCAGACTATTACATGTCTTGCTCTTGGAGTGATCTTTGTTGGTCGACCACTTCTGGGGACGGTAACAGTGTTCTAGAATTTCCTCAATTTATACACAATCTATCCATCAAGAACTCTTTTTCTGAAGTCCTCAGAAATCTCCTTTGTTCCTGCCATGATACATGTCCACAAACATGTGTTGTGAAGATCAGACTTTGATAGCTCCCTGTTCTTTAAATAAAATGGTCACTCATTCACACCTTATTTTCATCCCATTAATCGAGAACACCTGCCTTTAATTTCACCTTCAAATTAATTGCTAATCCTAGAAGTTCGCATACTTTTTCCACTCACATATGAGATATTGGATCATTTTCCTTAGTAAATAAATGAATAAATAAATGAAAAGTATAATATTTTTGTCTCAATTCTTTAATTAGGTTCTCATTGTCTACTTTTAGTAAAATTAGTAAAATTAAAAGTAGTAGAAATCTGATGTTTTAGGTCATTAGGCTTAGAACTTTGAAGTACCACTGTGTGTGTGTGTGTGTTATATATCTTCTGCAGTGTCACTTGTATGAAAGTGAGACTAAACTATGAGGTGTAAGTAGGGAGGAAAACAATTACTCTGCCTCTCATTATTACTGACAGTGAATTAAATCTTTGCTACACTATAAGAAACTGGTCTTAACAATTGTGCTTTGTTCAAGCCAAAGTGACCTATTTAAAATTTAATGGCCAAAATTGATTAGCCTGTGATTGCTATAAAATTGAAAGATACAGTGGCCTCCACTAATATTGGCACCCTTGGTAAATATGAGCAAAGAAGGCTGTGAAAAATTGTCTTTAATCTTTAACCTTTTGATCATTTGTTTAAAAAAAAAATCACAAAAACACTATGCTCTCCTGGATATCGAACAATTGCAAACAAAACACAGGTTTATAAAAAATATCTTTGTTAAATATACGTGTGCAACAATTATTGTCACCCTTTTAGTCAATACTCTGTGCTACCTCCCTTTGCCAAGATAACAGCTCTGAGTCTTCTCCTATAATGCCTGATGAGGTTGGAGAATACATCGCAAGGGATCTGAGACCGTTCCTCCATAGAGAATCTCTCCAGATCCTTCAATTTTCAAGGTCCATGCTGGTAGACTCTCCTCTTCAGTTCACCCCACAGGTTTTCTATGGGTTTCAACTCAGGGGATTAGGACGGCCATGGCAGGACCTTGATCTTGTGGTCATCCATCCATTCATTTTCTGTACCGCTTATCCTTACAGGGTCTCAGGGAATCCGGAGCCTATCCCAAGGAGCATGGGGCACTAGGTAGGGGACATCCTGGATGGGGTGCCAATACATCACAGGGCACAATCGCACGCACATTCACACACCCATTCATACACTACGGACACTTTTTTGGACATGCCAATCAGCCTACAATGCATGTCTTTGGACTGGGGGAGGAAATCGGAGTACCCGGAGGAGACCCCCAAAGCACGACCCCCAAAGGAGAACATGCAAACTCCATACACACAGGGCCGTGGCAATCAGGTTTTCATTTAATATCCGTTGATATTTGATAGTGTCCATGATGCCATGTATCCTAACAAAATGTCCAAGTCCTCTGGCAGAAAAACAGACCTGAAATATTAAAGAGCCACCATCATATTTAACCGTGGGCATGAGGAACTTTTCCATATGGCTACCTCTCTGTGTGTGCCAAAACCACCTCTGGTGTTTATTGCCAAAAAGCTGTATTTTGGTTTCATCTGACCACAGAACCCGATCCCATTTGAAGTCCCAGTAGTGTCTGGCAAACTGCTTGAGATTGTTTTTGGATGAGAGTAGAGGCTTTTCCTTGACACCCTTCCAAACAACTTGTAGTGATGTAGGTGACTTCGGATGGTAGTTTTGGAGATTTTCTGACCCCAAGATGCAACTAACTTCTGCAGTTCTCCAGCTGTGCTCCTTGGAGATTTTTTGGCCACTCGAACCATCCTCTGCACAGCGCGGCGAGGCAATATAGACACACGTCCAATTCCAGGATGATTCATAACATCTCCAGTTGACTGGAACTTCTTAATCATTGCACTGCTGCTGAAAATGGGTATTTTCAATGCTTTTGCTATTTTCTTATAGCCACTTCCCATTTTATGAAGCTCAACAACCTTTTCCCACACATCACAGCTACATTTTACCTCATATTTCCTGTTCAATTTCCTGTTCACCCAGGTGTACTAAATAAATGTAAAATATCAATGGGAATATACTTCAAATATATTTTTCTCATATGAATTCATAGGGGTGCCAATAATTGTTGCACACCCATATTTAAAAAAGTTATTTTTTGACAAACCTGCGTTTTGTTTGCAATTGTTTGATATCTATGAGAGCAGAGTATTTTTGTGATTTTTTAAAAACAAAAGATCAAAAGGTTAAACAATAAAGACAAATTTTCACAGCCTTCATTTCTCATATTGACCAAAGCTGCCAATATTAGTCGAGGCCACTATATGTTCTGACTTAATAGTAAAGGTCAATATTGCTTTTAATGACTTCTCCCTGTGGACACATTAAGACAGAGAGCTTAACCTCTCCTCTTAGATGCCATAGGAGACCTAAGAGAACTTTTTCTACTGTCTACTGTTGAGCAAAGATCTTTCAGCTGTTATAAGGGTCTTTTAATGGCAGCATTTTTCAGACAACACAGCTAATTGTTTGTGGAGCAGAAACTGTTATATATACATTAAGAACTGGACTTGGGCATGAAATAAGCTTTAGAGAACAAATTGTAAGCATTTTGCCATTCTTTTTTTTTCTGAAATCTTCATGCTGAACGATGACAATGGCTAAAGGTCATTTATTCTCATGGCTAAAGTGGCTCTGGTTCACCATGAACCACTCACTGGTGTGTTTACACAAAGGGCAACTCACGAATAATTGGGCTAAACCGCTCAAATTGGAAGACAGCAATGTCAACGGGAAGGTATGACATTTATTTGCTTGACAAACAGACAGATTTGACCTTTTGCTAACAGAAAATACTAAGCAATTTGTTAATGAGTGCCAATATGTTGATTACGACAGACCGGCAGAATATGTGGGCAAAATAATTAGTGAGAAAGGCTACGCAAATACCTTCCTAATTAGACGTAGATATCAAGGTGATGATTAGGTCTCAGTGTGCAGTGGGTCACTCAGTTGGAAAAGGACAAGTCATTATACTTTATCAGTGCCATGTTATGTTATATCACAAAAGCAGGCATTATTCTCCACTGCAAAGACAATTTATTCCATTTTGTTAGTGAAACAGGATGTTATTCTCTCTTACTTCAATAGAAGGTGTTAAAAGGTCTGACACAATATATAGTGGATGAGCCACAGCAAACTGTGATCATACATTTAGTATATAGAGATTAAAAAAGACCACATAATCCTACACTCAATAAATGCTTCACTCTCAATCACATCCATGATTATTCGTGAGATTTAGCACAAGAATGAGTTTATCTCTACTATCTGCCAGGGTTCTGGCTATGGTTTCTAACACTGGGCCTTGACATAAATTGTGCCTGATTAGAGGACTTAAAAATAGGCTTGGATTCTGATGGAAAAGACACTACAGGACATACTGTCAATGCCTGTCACGCCATGCTTGATCCTAATTACCCAAAGCAATAAACCAGCAGAAGATAAGAAATCTCTAACCACAAATGTGCATGTGAGACTTGAGAGTGCAGTGTTTAATATAAAAATTGCTCGTAACATTGTGCATGTTATAAGAAATATAGCCTAGTTTTTTTTCTGATCCTTGGTAATCTCTGAATGTTGCTTTGATACTATGTCAATACAGAGGGCAATGCATTCTTATTATCGAGACCACATGGGTTACAGCAGAATATCGGCATCTTTATCGATTTCACTTGGCCAACACAGGTGTTCCATAATGCTTTCTGTTTGGTCTATACTTTGCACAGGTGAAATGCTACTTTAAAATCTAGAAAATTCACTTTCAGAAAAGAAAACTGACTTTCGTGACAGTTACAATGGTGGAACCAAAATGCCTATCCATCCTCAAGATGCTTCGGATATTATGTTTAAAATAAACAAACATTCATATAAATGCTATGCTATGTTAATATTTGTCTTTTCTTTACAATGTGAAATGAAATGAAAAATCATAGTGTGCCGTTATAGGTATATTTTGTAAGGGCATGTACCTCTCCTATGCATTGTTTACATTTTAAGCATTTTATATCATATAGGCACGACATAATGAATGATTGATTAGCTATTAATTAGCTAATAAAAGTTAAATACTTAACTGTAAGAGTCTTAATTTTTATATGGTACACAAATACTTTCATACTCACCATCTTCCATAAAAAGGCAAGCAGAGCCACAATTTCTTATTTATTTACAGTATCATACTATACGTAACATTTGTAGCTCTGTAAAGCAGACTTGCTAGCTAGTCATGCTAGCTAATCATGTTTATTATTTGTGAAAATTAAAAAAAGATTGTACTGTAAACTGTACCACTGAAGTGATATCCCCTAGGGCAACGGTTCTCAAACTGGGGTCCACTAACTCTCAGGGTTCTATGCAATGTCAGAGGGATCAGGACATTTTTATTATTATTATTATTATTGTTGTTTTTTTTCTTTCTTCAATTGTGTCACAAACCACCATTTTCAAAGTTATTCTATTTATTATTGACATCTTATAGTTATTAGCTGGTATGATTGGTTCCTTGAATTGACTGGGTTTAGTGTAAACACCTTAAAAACAAAAGAAAAAATATTATAGTAACATATATAGCCTAACATTTAAATAATGTTAGTGGGATAAAATTGTACTGAGGTGGCCCATGGGACCTTTTATTATTATTATTATTATTATTATTATTATTATTATTATTATTATTATTATACACTTAAAGGGTTCCTGGATATGAAACTTTTGAGAACCTCTATTCAAGGTACATAACTGGATAGTGTAACTGGGAACACAATGTGTGCTTATTGTTTAGAAATAGTACAATTTTGGATCTATCCATTATACGTCTTGTTATTGTGTAGAAAACGCGTGTTTGCGTTTCTACAACAAGAATGCAACGCTTAACATTGCCCAACTAGTGTAAACTGTTATTCCGAATCTCATGTAGCCTATGAAGAACAGAAGCCTGAGAACTGCTGGCATCCTCAGGAGATACCAAGCCACAGCGTTTTGGAGTAAAGTTTTCCAGTGTGCACTTGGATGTGTAAATAAAATTATAATCTGTGTTTTCTAGGGTATTTATAGCCTACATATTAACCTGGCTGGATGTGACTTGTTTTCCCATCATAGACTAGTAAACACAAACACAGCGCTTCTTACCGATCCCGACTCCGACAATAAGCCGGCCAATTAAAACAGTCTCCTTATTCGGCGCAGAGCCCATCACGATCCCGCCGATGAAGAAGGCGAAGCTGGCGAGCAGCACACACGCTCTCCTACCGAACACGTCGTTCAGAAAAGCGCCCGCGAGAGCGGAGAGAGCCGCGGCGGCCACGGTGCCCGAGACGAGCAGCTCGTGCCACGGTAGCGTGATGTTGTGCTCCCGCTTGAGGAGCAGCATGGCCCCGGACACCACGCCGGCGTCGTATCCGGACAGGAAGCCGCCGAGCGCGGAGAGCAGCGCCAGCACGCGCACGAAGGCCGGCGCGCCATCACGCTGGAAGTTCTTCCGGGCGGCGCGCTCCAAGTCCCCGGTGGTGGAGGTAGCGCACGCGGCGTCGGAGGAGGCGCGCGAGGAGGCGGAGGCGGCCAGGCTCGTAAGGCTGGTGTTGGACGGAGCGGTGATGAGAGTCCGTTCTCCGCTGTCATCGCCGCCTCCTCCCGCTTTCTTCCTCCTCTCGCCCATCAGGTTGGTCATGCTGCGGAGGGTGTAGTCATGCTCGGAGGATTTGCGGGACATAAGGGGGGAAACAAATGTTTAAAAGAGTTGCAAATCGGCTAACGGTCGTTTAGTTGTGGAAAAAAAAGTGTGTTTCCCGAATCTGTTGAGTCTCTTTTTATATATATTTATTTGCAGACGTATTATTATTATTATTGTTGTTGTTGTTATTATTGTTGTTGTTATTATTATTGTAAATAACCTCCTGTTTTCGACACGTTTGTCTTCTCTTATTGAGCTCAGATCTTTGCATCAAGCAGAAACAGCATCAGCATCATTATCATCGTAAACATCCTGGTGGTCCAAAGTCGCGCGTGCGGACTGTTAAGAGATGCGGGCTCGGGGGTGGAGAAGGGCAGGGGTGGGGAGTGTTCACGCAAAGTGAGGCGTCGACTGTTTTCGTCATCACCGGCGTTTTTTCGTGACGTGAAACCGTGACTGACATCAACGCGCGCGCGCGCACACACACACACACACGCACGCATGGATGTCTGAAGTGTCTCTCTCACTTTTGAAAGGTCTTACTAATGCAATATTGTTAAGCATTTGTCTAATTGTTAAGCATTTGTCTTCAGTGTGTTAATTGTTTGGATGTCGTTGTACTGTAGCATTACAATTTCTTAACTAAACCCTAACTTGCCCCCACTCAAAAATCTGCACGTACGCTGGCTCTTACACCTCTATTCTGTGCACTTTACTCCTCTAGCACTCAATTAAAAATCTTGTTTGGTCACACTTGTAGTTCTTCATTTGTAAGTCACTTTGTATAAAAGCGTCTGCTAAATGAATAAATGTAAATGTAAATTTCCATTCACTGGAATTAAGAGACCCAAACCTGTTACAATGCCCCTTTCACAAAGTGAGATCCATGAAGACATGGTTTGCCAAGGTTGGTGTTGAAGAACTCGAGCAACCAGCACAGAACCACTGACCTCAACCTAACTGAACACCTTTGAGATTTCACCCGCCCTTCATGCAAAACATCTGTGCCCGACCTCTTGTGCTCTTATGGTTAAATGAGCACAAATCCCAACAGCCACAAACAAACAAACAAACAAACAAACAAAACAACAGTGAAAAGCTTTCTAAGAAGAGTGAAGCAAAAGCAGCAAAAGGTGAACAACTTAATATTAATGCCTATGGTTTAGGAATAAGATGTTCAGTGGTCAGGTGTCCACATACTTTTGGTCTTATAGTGTACATAATAATGGTACAAGACGTGTTGTAATAAGGCATGGTACAGGTTAGTATTGTTTTTGTCTTTCTTTCTGAGAGTGCACTTAACATTAACCTTTGAAAATCAAGTACATCCATAACTCCAGTCATGTCATTTTGCAGAGTTAACTCTATAATATCCACATATGACATTAAGGTTAATTATGTATTTGTGCTCTGAGACATGTCCTGTACATGTCTCCATTATTATGCCAAAGGCATAAATGACTCATTATTAATCTTTTTACAAAAAGCATTTAACATTAAAATAATAATAATAATAATAATAATAATAATAATAATAATAATAATAATAATTAATGCTTCATGTCAAAGCTCCTTTCCTCCATTTCTGCCCACTTTGGTTTTGGTTTGTGAAGTATGATGCTGTTTCATTTAACCAGCAAGCCTATTAAATAGTTTAGTAGAATGCATGCATAGTCATGATATTATGTTCGTTAGATGCTGGTGGCATTTCAACATGATTTAGAGACAAATCCTCTATGACATGGCTCATGACTATTTACATAAAAAAGATACCTTAGAATGTCAACTGAGCTTTTTGCACGGTTTGCACTGTGTTTGCACTGTGTCCTGTGTGATTAATAGTGTGTTATGTTTACATTGTAAAATGTCACGTGGTTGCTGTCAATAGGGTTTTATATTACTCTATGTCTTGTTTTATGTCCAGCACTGTAGTGTAGTGTTTGTATGTGTAAGTGTGTGCTGTAGGATCACTATAAACCAGCAACAACTTGCTGGTTTATAGTGTCTAGTGTAGCAAGTGTCTAGTGTTAGACTATACAGGAAGAGACTCGGTGCTGTTATACTCAGTAGTTGCTGTTTTTTGGTGGTGGTGGTGATGGGGGTGGGGGCAGGGGGGGCTGTATTACTTGAAATATTTTTGTTTGTGTGTGTAAATAAACCAATACTTATCTAATGAGTTAAAATTGATATTTCTAAAGAAACTTAAATTTAATTGCTGATAATTTGTATGCATTGTCAGAGGTGTAACTCACATACTTCCTCTTCTTTAATTGAAAACTAATCACTAAACAGTCTGCTAATATGTTATGAGCCAAGCAAAAGAGCCATTTCTGGATCCTGAAAGTGGCTTTTGTTTGTGCTGCAAAGAACTGAAGAATCATTTCCCACAATAAATGCTGTTATTATGGGGAATGATTATTCTACTCACTGAACCAATAAATCATCAAATATTGTTAAAGAACGGTTCTAGAATCGAATTTCTCCAAATAATCTTTTTGACACTTTTTATAGTATTATGTTCAATATGGCACAAACACTATGTTAGTTATGCTTAATGATTAATGGACTCAAAAAGGTTTGGAGTGGATTACAACTGGTCTCATCAAGACCGGAGACCATGTCCCCCTACACCCCCCATTGGTGTTATGTTAGTTTATTTAACAAATAATTAAATATGTATAGAAGTGTACCAGGACCAAGTGATAAGACGGGATATATCACCATCTGCTGGCCTTATGAGTAAACACAGCAGCCAACTGTAACAAAATTATAAAACAGAGTTTAAGTAAGTTTAACTTTACTGACATACAAACATTTTTCTGTAACATTTAATTTTGTGCTGGCAAACTAATGTTTGGGAATCTAAAATGTTTTGTACTGACTCGATAATGTAGGTTTCATAAAATAAAAATCTATAACAAAGAAGTTTGTACTAAAAAAATAGGGTGTCTAAGACTTTTGCACAGTACTGTATATATTCACAGTTGGTATAAGGTGCTTCACCTTAAAACCTGTCTTTGGTCAGCACCAAACATGTCTGCTGTTACTGTGGCCAAACAACTCTATCTTTGATTCATCTGTCCAGAGCACATTAATCCAAAAGGCCTGGTATTTGCCTATATGTTCAATGATAAACTGTAGTCTTGCTGTAATGTTCTTTTTAGACAGCAAAGGCTTTTTCCTGGCATGCCTCCCATGCAGGTCAGATTTGTTCAATCTCTTTCTGATTGTAGAAGCATGCACTTTGACACCAAAATTTGCAAGACTTACTAGCAGATCTTGTGATGAAATTTTGGGGTTTTTAGAGACTTCTTTTTGCATCAGACGGTCTGCTCGTGAGCTGAATTTGCTGGGACAGCCAGTTCTGTACAAATTGGCCGCCGTTTGAAATCTGCAACCTTTGTAGATTATTTCCCTTAAAGTGGAATGATGTAATTCAAATAATTTGGAGATCTTTTTAAATCCCTTTCCAGATTCATAGACATCCACAACCTTTTTTTCTGAAGGCCTTGCAGAACTCTTTAGATCTTGGCATAAAAACACCACACACCTCAAAAGCAGGGAACATATGAGAGTTATAAATAGGGCAGGTTCCACCTGCACTCTCTAAACAGGTTCTAATCATTGGCACCCAATCTTCAACACCTGATTCTAATTTTACGGTTTTGAAGGTGTGATAAATGTAGGGGTATACTTCTTTCTCCATGTGACTGATCTGTGTTTTTTTTTTGTTGTTGTTAATTTAAATTGTGAAAATTACTACAAAATATAAATTTTATGTGTCATTTGATAGAGTTTATCACCTTTATTAATAGGCACTGTTTCAAAGAGGATAAAATGTTTGCTTGTCCAAATATGTGTAAAAAAACAACAACAACAACAACAACAAAAAAAACATTTTCCACGAGGTGTACCCCCCCCCCCCCCCCCACATGACTGCTTTTTGACAGCAGAAATTTTTACAAAGAATCTCTACATCTAAGATGAAATTTACATTGGCAAGAAAAAAGAACATTAGGAAGAAATATTGAGAAGAATCAAGAATTATAAATGAATATAAAAATGCCGAATGAACATTAGGTTTTTATGAACAAGAAGAAAGAACATTAGGAAGAAATATTGAGAGGACTCAAGAATTATAAATTAATATGAAAATGACAAATAAACAATTCAGAAAAGGTTTAAATTTCATGCACAGATGTGCAGTCAAGGTAATAAGTTATTTCATCATCATAAATCACAACATAGAAGAAGGCTAAAAGTAGCTCATATTTGGCTAAATTTGAAAAAAAAAAGTTTTTATATTATTTATTTTATATATATATACACACACACACACACACACACACACACACACACATATATATATAAACATATATATATATATGTTTGCCTTGGTTTCAACCCCACTGGGACTCGGTCTTGCCTTGGTCTCAGCTAGTCCTGGTCTTGGACCTGTCTTGATCCAATACAGTCCTAGTTCCCATATAAAAAGAAACATACTATAACAACACAAATGACTGCAATACATATTTACTAATGCATATGCAATTCACTACAGTACATATTTGTTGATACAAATACATTTTACTGTTGTGTGACTAATTATGTACATAATTATTTGCTTTAATATTTGCTAATAAATATTTATATTTCTTGGCCTCCGAGATGTGACTAACCCTATCACTCCCATCATAATTTTTTTCAGGAATAGCTAAATGCCTTTCTTACAAGAAACATGTTCAAACCTGATTCAAGACTAAATGTGAATGAACCTATAGTCTGAAGGCTGGTTATAAACATTTGAAAGGTCCCTTTATTGACAGCTAATTGGAGGCAACTCCAGTTATATTAGCTGCCTACAGTGGTGCTTGAAAGTTTGTGAACCCTTTAGAATTTTCTATATTTCTGAATAAATGTGACCTATAACATCATCAGATTTCCACAAAAGTCCTAAAAAGTAGACAAAGAGAACCCTATTAAACAAATGAGACAAAATATTATATTTATTCATTATTAATTTACTTATTTAGGGAAAATTATCCAATATTAAATATCTGTGAGTGGCAAAAGTATGTGAACCTTTGCTTTCAGTATCTGGTGTGACACCCTTGTGCAGCAATAACAGCAACCAAACATTTCCGGTAATATCTGTTTTTATTTTATTTTATGGCCAATCTGGGCTCAGCCTCGGATGAGTAACAGTTTACCTTACGCCCCTGGTCCTGACATTTTCCTATAGATTTCACTGGTATGATGGCAAGCCATCCTCACCCAGATGCAGCAAAACAGGACCAAACCATGATACTACCACCACCTTCATGTTTTACAGATGGGATAATGTCCTTATGCTGGAATGCAGTGTTTTCCTTTCTCCAAACATAACACTGCTCATCGTCCGTCCACAAAACATTTTTACAATAGCCTTCTGGCTTGTCCATGTGATTGTTAGCAAACTGCAGAAGGGCAGCCATGTTCTTTTTGGAGAGCAATGGTTTTCTCCTTGCAAACCTGCCATGCACATCATTCTGGTTCAGTGTTTTTATGATAGTGGACTCATAAATATTAACATTAGCCAATGTGAGAGAGGCCTTTAGTTGCTTAAAAGTTACTCTGGGTTCCATTGTGACCTCATGGACTATTAAACGTCTTGCTCTTGGAGTGATCGTTGTTGGTTGACCAGTCCTGAGGAGGATAACAATGGTCTTGAATTTCCTCCCTTTGTACACAGTCTGGTGGAGAACAAACTCTTTAGAGATGATTTTGTCATCTACTTGAGCATCAAGAACTCTTTTTCTGAGGTCCTGAGGTCCTTTGCGCCATGATACACTTCCACAAACAAGTGTTTTGAAGATCTGACTTTGATAGCTCCCTGTTCTTTAAATATAACAAGGCACTCACTCACACCTGATTGTCATCCCATTGATTGAAAACACCTGACTCTAATTTCACCTTCAAATTACCTGTTAATGCAGAGGTTCACATACTTTGTCATGTACAGATATGACATGTTGGATAATTTTCCATAAATAAATGACCAAGTATGTTTTGTCTCATTTCTTTAATTAGATTCTCATCATAAATAATCTAACTAAAAATAAATAATGTAATCATCAATAAATAAATGACCAAGTATAATATTATCATCTCATTTGTGTAATTAAGTTCTCTTTGTCTATTTTTAGAATTTGTGTGAAAATCTCATGATGTTTAGGCCATATTTATGCAGACAAATTCTAAAGGGTTCACAAACATTCAAGTACCACTGTATTTGAATGTTTTAGCCACATGAACACATGAACCTCTGAATGTTTTCATCCCATAAACCTATCCAGGAAGTCTCAAACCGGTCATTTGCCTACTTAAGATTGTTCAAATCATCCACTGATGTATAACTACATCTAAACTTTTTTTCTGTTAACAGCTTTTGCTCTGTATCCAAACATTTCCCACCAAACTTATAGTTAGTTACACAACATCCAAGCTCCTGAAAGAAACCCAACTCTGTTTGTTAAAGCTTTGCTTCAGGAGAAACTGTAGGAACAAAGCAGGAGGGACGGTACCTTGCTACTCATTGACTCAACAGAAAGCAGTAAAATTACAGTGCAGTCTTTGGTCGATTTCTCATAAAAGGTAAATTTTTTTTTACTGGACTCCATCTAAGATGTTTGCTGAATAGCAAGGGGAGCAGGGTGAATGACTATGCCTGTTCTTTTTTATTTTCTGGCAAACAATTCCAGTTTCCATATTTTATGGCACACCGAGTGTTACTTTGCAAAGAGTCTGTGTATATGTGGCGTGAATGTGATTGAGAACAGATGAACAATTCAGAAAAGGTTTAAATTTCATGCGGGGATGTGCAGTCAATGTAATATGTTATTTCATTATCATAAATCATAAAAATCAAAATGTATTGCCATGAAAACATGTAAAATGGTGCACAGTGGCTTAGTGGTTAGCACTTTCACCTCACACCTCCAAGTTGGGGGTTCAATTTCTGCCACAGCCCTGAGTGTGCGGAGTTTGCATGTTCTCCCCGTGCTGTGAAGGTTTCCTCCCCCAGTCTAAAGATTGGCATGTCCAATGTGTCTGTAGTGTGTGAATGTGAATGTGTAATGGGTGTGTGAATGTGTATAATTGGAACCCCATCCAGGGTATACCCTGCCTTGTGCCCCATGCTCCCAGGGATAGGCTCCAGGTTCCCCGCGACCCAGTAGGATAAGCAGTATAGAAGATGGATAGATGGATGCCTTTTCATTATTTGATTATTTTTAAAAGTTAATGCAAAGGTTAATCTTTCCCTTGGTAAGTGTTTTAGATATTGATAATATATAGAATCAGGGAAGAAGAGAACTGCAGGCAGGTAACGAATGCTAATGGGAGAAATGGGCAGCCGCCACCGCCTTTTGAGTCAACCTGCCATTCCTTCATCTGCTACGAGCCACAACCCTCTTGTTGAACGACTGGTTTTAGTGCCTAGAGAGAGGAGTATTGCTATTTTCATGTGCTATCGGTATTACCATAAATACGAGTTTCCCATTAGGAGAAGTTGCACATAAATGACCCTTCAAGTTCTAATTATGAGATAAGGCTGAGATCAATCAGATGACAGAGTTTCCGAGATGGGAGTAGTCCTAAACTTTCAACATGATTGGAGGAGCGTCGTCCGTGTTTCATGTTCTTTCTGACAACAAAGAATGGGAACACTACATTCTCATAATTACCACTTCAGAAGTGGGAAGCAGGATCATTCCAATAGCACATGAAGGCAGCATATGTTTAGTGGTAAAGTATTGCCACCATTGAATGGTAGAAGGGGTTCGAGTTTGTTTTCATGTGTGACTTTTGTTCCCTTTCTTATCAGGCTTTCTTCATCTTTGACTACTTTGAAGGAGAACAAAGAAAAAAAATGAGTACCTCTCCCTCTCCTTTTGTGTGCTGATCCTGCAAGGGTAATTGCCATTTTGTCGGTCTTGGACTCAAGTCCGGTCTCTGAGACATTTTCTGTATTGACTTGGACTTGTCTCAGACTTGTCATCATTTGTACTCAGCCTTATCTTGGTTTAGGGCATTGGTATTGTTAACTATTATCTTGGTCTTGACTGAGAGTTTGTAAAAATTATTTTTGTATTGTTTGTGGCTTTTGAGATACAGAATATTTGACAAGAAGTAATCCCTTCCGACATAGACGGACTTAAACATAAGCTAGTTTGAGCTGCAGGGCTCCAGGTGAAAAAGGGGCCCCCAATTGAATCAAAACCTATCAGTAAATTTTACTGTCTGATTTGCTTAAAGTTGCACATCAGTAATATTTGGCTTTTGTTTATTTGTTCACATTTTGAAAATATATATATTTTAAAGTAGATATTTATATTTTAGATATATTTTTTAAATATTTTATATTTTATGGAGCACATTACTGTCTGTTAACAAGCCATAGTAGCGTGTATTGTGTGCGTGATGTGGCCACGTAGAGATTTGGTGCTAAGCTGGCATCATATTTCTTTTACTGCTTTAAACTTAGTTTCATATTCAGACATTTGAGTATTTCTGGTCAGTAGTGTACAAACAGCATGCCAAACTAATAAAAGACTACGTGTGATATTATGCACGGAAGGAGCCTCCCCTGTCGCACCCTGGGTAATGTTCAGTATCATACTGCTGAGCAGCTAATCCTTCTACCACGATGGTTCCAGTATGAAGTGGAACTTTGACATGAAAAGAAGAAGACATGTGATATCAAAAGAGAACCAACTAAATCTGTTTAATCAAATGTTGTTGACACATCAGGGACTATTACTAAAGTGTGGCAAGAAAACTACGTACATTTGATATTAGCAACCGTGCGATTTCAATTGAGTCTTGCAAAAGATCTATGAAGAGGAAACCACTCCAAATAAACTACTTCCTCTACAAACAAACTGAATAGCTGACAGTAGCTCTAAAAGCAAACAAACAACAAACAACAAAAGACACCTTCTACAACATCCACTATTTGGGCATATGTAATAGAATTAAATAATCTCATATTTAATTTAATATTTTAAATACCTCACATAATTTCTAACCTTTATATTGCAGTTTTATTATGATGATTAATTATAATTTTAAGATTTTCCATTTCACATTTCTGGTTTCAATCTGTCATTCAGTTTCTGTGCTTTTGTGTCTGGGGTGGACTTTGCATCTCTTTGTCTCTTTCTGCTCAAATAAGTTACTGTTTTGTGCTATAACAGCCTTAGTTTTTCTGCTTGAAGAAGTTGCATATTCATGTCGTGCTGTATGTATATTGGTCCTGATCTTGAATCTTGAGTCTTGGTCTCGCTTTCATTCCGACTCGATCTCACTAGTCCTGGTCTTGGACTTGTCCTGACTACAGTCATAGTTCCTAATCCTTCGCTTTCCCCCTTATACTCTATGCGAGTGCATATATGCGTGTGTGTGTGTGTTGTGTTGTGTGTGTGTGTGTGTGAGTGTGCGTGCATGTGAACCGGTTGTTGGTTAATGTTTTAATTTGAAGTAAAAAGAAAAACCCCCACAAATGACTGCAGTACATATTCACTGATGCATGTGCAATTTACTTCAGTACATATTTGTTGATACATAAACATTTTAGTGGCATGTGACGGTAATTATGTACATAATGATTTGCTTTGATATTTGCCAATAAATAGTTTTATTTCTTGGCCTCCTAGGTGTGACTCACTATCACTCCCATCATAGATTTTGTTTGGAAGTAGCTAAATCTGTTTCTTACAGGAAAAATGTTCAAACCTGATTCAAGACTAAATGTAAATGAACCTGTAGGAACCTGAAGGCCGGTTGTAAACATTTAAAAGGTCTCATAATTGACAGCTAATGTTAAGATGGTGGTATTTCTTCAGTTATTCTTGACGTCAACTCCAGTGCCATTAGCTGCCTATTTGAATGTTTTAGCCTTATGAGCAAGTCTTGTAGGGCAGGATCCATTTGCATTTGTCTTTAAAACAAATATTCCATTGAACAAACTCTCTCTTCGGAACACATTTGGCTATCCAATCATCATTACAGGATGGTGACATTTTCTCAATTCAAATTTGTATCATCTACATAAACAGCTAAACAGGATGCATGAAGTTGGTTCATTTCTGAATCACATGAAACGTATTCAGCAAATCTCAAACCATTTATTTGTTCCACAGTGCTGGTTTCTGTTTCCTAATCTTTAAGAAGAATGGATCTGTTTTGCCTACTTAAGATAGTTCCAAACATTAACTGAAGCATAATTACTTCTAAAGTTGTTTCTATCAATACCTTTGTGCTCTGTATCCACACATTTCCCACCAAACTTATAGTCAATTACTTAACATCCGTGTTCCTGAAAGAAACCCAACTCTGTTTTTAAGTTTTGCTTGCACTGTTGCATCAAGAGAAACTGCAGAAACAATGCAGGAGGGATGGTGCCTTGCTGCCCATTGACCCAAGACAAAGCAGTAAAATTATAGTGCAGTGTTTTGGAGATTTCTGATTAAAGGTGAAAAAATGCTATTGGACTCGTTTAAGGTGTTCATTGAATTGAAAGGGGAGGTGGGGGTGTGGTTGGGGGGGGGGAATGCTTAATCTTAAATTCATTTCCTCATGCTATTCAAAGAAGGGGACTGGGTCTGGCTATAAAATGCATGGCAGTAAGGCGTCCTTTTACACTCTGTATGCCGGTTTTATGTTCACAGGGTCAGAACATGGCTCAGAATAGTATAGTTTTAGTCATTTTAGTGTTTTTTTCAGGTAAGTGCTTTTTGTATAGATTAATATTTAAAGTTTGAACTTCAAACTGGAGGCCACACATTGTAATTGTCATGAACAATAAAACCAGACATGTATTGCACATTATTTTAATATAACACTTTAAATGTTATGTTTAATTTCTTTTTTCCCCCAGGTCAGTTTGGCTCTGTCTCAACCCAAAGCTCAAGTAAGTACAACAACAATGTACAACACTACTAGGCTTCTCAGGGTTTATGTTTTTAATGTTGTAATCATCTATTTGTTTGTGGGGGGAAAAATATAGATCATATCATTCCATTCCAACTTTTGACTTTCCAGCTTTAATTTTTTTTTTCCAGATGTGTGCAAGACCTTTGGCAGTGGGATCATGCAGACTTTCAATGGGACCAGGTTCCATGTGAAATCCACATGTCCTGTAACACTGACACACTTCTCTCATGCTGGAGTAGACTGTTTTATCTCTGTGCAGCGTGATCCAACTGGTTTCATGAAGAGAGTCGAGATTATCGTGAATAAAGTTGCTACCATCATTCAGGATGGCACACTGACTGTGGAAGGAAACAGGTATCTGGAATAAAAGAATGATAAATTAATTCAGCTTTCCTTCCTTAATCAAACTGAATGTTAATAATTGCCTTATTATATTTGTTTCATTTACAACTACTGATTTTTAATTAAAACCGAGTCACCATTGTACTTGAACTCGAATTGAACTTTCCTTAATGATTAAAATCACTTACTAGGACTAGTGAAGTTAATGATTCTACTAGGTTGTACGAAAATGATACATTTATATCTTTTATCTACCCTTATCTCGTTCTGGTATGGAATTATTACACATTTTTGTTTAAATCATGAAACATTTTCAGATTGGCCAGCAGAGGCTGGTCATTGTGCATTAGTAAAGCATTTACCGGTACAAGCATTGTGTGATCACTACCAAGTGATCCTTACAAAACTGACTTCTTTATGATTTTCCTTTGCAGCATCTCTCTGCCCTATGACCACACTTATCAGAGTGTGTATACATTTGGCATTTATACCAAGCTTAGAAGCAAAGTTCTACCTCTTTCTGTCATATGGTACAGTTTTCCTGATGGTGTTAGTTCACTTTCGGTTAGTACAGCAAGAAACTTTTTTAGTATCTCTATACAACCTGAATTAGAATTGATTTTTGATAGCATGTGATTGAAAGATATACAAATAAGAAAATGTTAGTGTCTAACATGATATTCCTGTCAACACAAGAAATAACAAGTACATTTGAATATAAAATTATTTTATATTTAATAAAAATGTATATATGTTATATGTATGTAATCAATGTTTTGTAATGCATACTGATATAAACTTTTTTGTTGTTAAATTATGACAATTGAATACTAAACATTACAATTCAGTGTGTGTGTGTGTGTGTGTGTGTGTGTGTGTGTGTGTGTGTGTAAATATATGTATATATATATATATATATATATATATATATATATATATATATATATATATATATATATATATATATATATATATATATATATATATATAGTTGGTCATAGAATAATTAGATTAGATTAATAATTAGATTTTTTTTTGCCCTTGCTATAGGTGCAGCTGGACCGGCCCTTACTGGATGGGATGACTGGGATGTGTGGGGGACTAAATAGTTCAGGTTAATGTCATGAGTCAATATTCTTATAAAAAAGTACTATAAAAAAATCCACATTGGTTTGTAGAAAATTTAATTATTTTTAATAATTATTTTTCTTAAGGATTCATTGAGATTTAAGATTATGTCATACCACTGAAATATTTTTCCACCAGATAATCAAGCACAGCTTCTTGATAAAAATGTCATCCGTGATGGGATATGTGTGATTGGTGATTCCCAACCAGTAGACGATAAGGTAAGGGTTTTAAAAACACCAGCTTTCAGGGAGCCAAATTATTCTAGAAACTAATCCTTAAATTTTATGGACCAGAAACTAGATGATGTGTGAAAAATTGGGGATTCAAAATGATGAATTAATTTTCCCTATGACATGTAACAAAAAATAAATTAATTAGCTCAACATAATGAAGGAAAATTGTCTTTCTGGTCTTTCAAAATGTACAAGCAGGTGAGGTGCCTTATCCTGTTTCTTATGGTATAGGATCTTCTAACTCAGAAAGTGTTGCCACAGGATAGCAGAGAATAACTTTCACTAATGTCTCACTAAAGACTGTTCTGTGGCTGAAATGGTTATATTTTAGTCTCCTATCATAACTATCATAGTCTCCTATCCCAGATTGTGTCTTTTTTTTGTGTCGTTTCCAAAGGAAAGTTCAGCCAAGTGCCTCTAAATCTTTGCATGTCAGAAACCACACAATCAATAGCATGCATGAATAACTGAAACATTTCAGTTTTGTTTTCCAGATTTGCAATGAGTTTAAATCCTGGGCCAGAGAGTGCCTGGGCAGCAATCTTAAGATTTTTGGGACGCTCTGCAAGCAAAACATGTATACTAACATCCATGAGTCTGTAAAGTGTTCTTTCTATGAAGAATTCATTCGCCTATGTAATGGCTCAGCCACCCTGCAATCAAAATTACAAAGCATAACTTCATGTGGTAAGTGCATTAATTTTGTACACAACACATCATTTAGAGGGCTCCTTTTTTTTTCTTTTTTTTTTTCTTTTTCAAAATTGTAGAACAAATAACAAATGTGAAATTCTCTGCAGGGGACCATCAATGTCCTGGAGATCTGCAGTTTAAATCTCAAGGGGCTGCTTTTCCTCCCACCTGCTCCAACCCCCAGCTTCAGACAGAATTTCTTACCAGCACTTGTCTTCCTCCAGAAGGTATGTATTTCTACCTGCGCTCTTAAAATGTTACATATTGACATATTTCTGCTATGAGGTCACAATTTCAGGTGACAGTATTTTCAGTATGAACCTTGTTTGCACATTCGTGGGCAGGCTTGCGAGATATTTATTTTGCAGACAAAATTGCGATTAACTATTTAATCATCCAGAACCAACTGGCATTTAAACCGTTTAGCATTTTACCGATTAACGAAAATCTTTTCAGATTTAATATTATTATCAAATTATGAGAGGGTATAATAATATTATCAGCTGTGCAACTGTGACCTGCTGTCAGTGGCAATTACGAAAACTCAGCTGGATGCTGAATTTTTTGGTGATTCTGCAGAAATGCACAGTAAACAATGACCCTGTTTTGTTGCTCAAAGTGTTTGAAGATGTCTGAGCATTGACAGGAGAGCAAAAAAAAAAAAAAGGCCACTGCACAACAGTCATTTCAGATTAATATGACAATTGGCATATCTCTTGTTTTATTGGGGAAAATAACTGATGTGGTCTATGTATGAGTTATGAGTAGCAGCATACTTCTAATAGCAACATAATCCAATGTCAAAATATTATGGGAGTAAATGTCAGTGAACAGCCCGGCAGTGTAAGACTGTGTGGAGATGATTAAATCATTAAATCACACAAACCTAGTATTGTTCTTACAGTATTTTATTCCTATTATTTTTTTTGTCGTGACCCTGAAAAGGATAAAGCGGTAGAAGATGGATGGATGGATGGATAGTCGAGTCATATATGCTTGACCTACCATTAAGTGATAGCCAGCCTTGCCATTTGTTTTTCTCTCACTCTCTCTTTTAATCTACCTCTCTCTGCTTCTTTCTCTCAGGTTTGGTCCTGAATGATCGAGCTGAAGGCTACCACAGTATTAAGGTGGAGGACTGTCCGTGTGTACACAGGGAAATAACTTATACCCCAGGGCAAAGGCGCAGCTCAAAGTGCCAAACTTGGTGAGATCAATCTGCCCTAATGTTTGGGTCATATAGTCAGATTTGAACTAAGCTGCTTATATTGTATTATCCTGGCTTAATACACATTTGCCTCTGTTTTCTTATTAGTGAATGCATCAAAGGAAACTGGAATTGTTCATCTAACACCTGTGTTCCTCCGTGTGTCATTGAAGGCTGGTTTGTCACTACCTTTGATGGTAAACAATATTCTCTGCCCGGAAAATGTACATATGTGGTTGCAATGGTAAGTAAAATATGTAAATAGTAAATTCAGTTTTTTTTAAAAATGTCATGTCATGTAAGATATGAATTTACCATGTCATTCCACAGGGACTCAACTGGACTGTGACCATCAAATTTTCTGATATGACTATAGAAGAAATGTACCTTGATGTGTATCAGGTGTGTTTTACACAATATGGAAACGACTTTAAAGCTTTTCTTTCAAATGGTTGTTAATAGTGATGTTTTTCTCGATATTTAGGAACGATACACCTTCTCCTTAAACAGAGTTCAACTAGGGGAAAATGATATCACTGTCACAGATCTGTCACAAACTGGTAGGTTCTTTACAGAGCAGTAAGAAGCTGATTTAGAGAAACTGTAGAGTAGCCTTTCTTAAGTAAAAACACTTGGTAAAGTAAATAAATAAATAATAATCAGTAGCAGTTAATCTGGTAATGCAAATAACTATAAAAAGTAAGAAAGTATGTAGTGGCATGTCGATGTAGTTTAATTCAAACAAGCAGTCATGATGATGGTAATAAAATCAAAACCCTTTAATTTAAACAAGTGGACACAAAAGTAATTTTAATTTATTTTATGCTTCATTTTAAACCATATTACATATTATAGAGGCTACAAATACTATCTATGAACTATAAAATCATCTGACAAGCACAATGACATTATTCTCAAACGTGATGTGTTTTTGTAGGCTAAAATGTCTACATCTCATAAATGTAAATCATTTTACATTTTAGAATATGTCACTATCTACTGGCAGTCTTCGATGTTTGTTAAAGTCCAGACAACGTTTGGAATGAAGATGCAAGTACAAGTTTCTCCAGAAGTTCAAATGTACATGTATTTGCGACAAAGTGTAATGACCTCAGGTATCCACAGCCTCACATTTCCCTGTTTATTGTGTGGGCTTGATATAATCATTCACAGTCACTGTTTGTTGACAACATTGTGGAATTTATGTGTGTTTGTGTGTATGTACATTTTATCATTAAAGGCCTTTGTGGATCATACAACAACAACACAGAAGATGACTTCACTACGAGCAGTGGTATTGTGGAAAACTCAGCTCAGCCTTTTGCTCTATCATGGACGCTGGGGGACTGCACAAATATCCCCCGTGTCTGCATCAACACTGACAATGGTACAATTGCTATTTTTATCATATCAAACACAATATGTTACTAGCAAACCATGCATTATGGAATAGTATTCATTGTCTTGATATTTCCTTCTAGTTGTGTTTGCATTCTCTCTCTCTCTCTCTCTCTCTCTCTCTCTCTCTCTCTCTCTCTCTCTCTCTCTCTCTCTCTCGCTCTCTTTTTTTAACTGATTTTGTTTTGGTATCTTATTTCTCTGTAGAGTTATTTGCTGAAGATAAGTGCAGCCAGCTGAGAAACATAAGTGGTGTGTTTGCCCAGTGCCATGACTATGTGCCGGTTAACCCTTATTATGACGTAAGAAACAATTCATAGCTAACTTGATGTTTTTATGAACAATTGCAGCAATTCTAAATGCAATATTTAAATCTACAGGCCTGCGTTCAGAGAACCTGCCAGGCTACTTCTGGCTTACAGGAGCGTGCGTGTGTTGGTCTGGGAAACTACGCTAAAGCCTGTGCCAGTCAGGGAATCAACATTGGTGACTGGAGAACAGAAACAGACTGCAGTGAGTCCAAATTTAATTTAAAAAGGGGCACACAGATGAATATTTTAAAATACCAACTACAGCATAACCTGCTGAACGATAGCAAACAACATACATACAAACAGAACATAACAAACCACATCGTATTATATAATTAGTTTGCCATTTATCAAATCCTATAACACATTTTAATGTCTTAAATAATGAAAGATAATACATATAATAAAATACATTATAAATTCTAATTACATTTTTTGTTGAAAATTAAACTGAACACAACTTCCCTAGCCCTAAGGATAATATACAGCATGGAATGCATTTTATTGATAAACACATACAGAGTACACATCCACACAAGTAGTCAATTGGAGACGACTCTATCTATCCAGCTCTTACCCCAAATTCACATGGGATGCATCACATAATCACATATCACATATTGGGGGCAGCAAAACCCTCGTTCTCCACATTGTTAGTTGGATCACATATGTAAGGTTGGGTCACATGATATAAAGTGACAGATGGCAGCCAGGCCTTTTTATTAACTTAAGAAAATCTAAATGATGGATGTAGTGGATGAACTTCAAATGGTAGTTAGCAGTCACTAGCAAAAAATATTGCAAACTTAGTCCTTTTAGTGAAAAAATGGCAATGATCACTGAAAAGAGCCATAATTCCCATCAGTAATCGGGTCACCCGTAACAGCTGTTAACACCAAGTCTAATTTTGTCTCAAAGAAAGGAGAACAAAAGCAGTAATGTGGAACCAATTGGTGGTTTTATATTGCCTTCTCTCTGTGTTCCAGCTCATCCCTGCTACAGTAATCTGATATTTGATTACGCCATGCAGGCATGCAATCATACATGCCGCTCATTGTCTAGCCCTGACCCGACCTGTGACATGTCAGATGACCCAGTGGAGGGCTGCGGATGCCCATCTGGCACTCACCTCAACACACCACTCAAGTGCAGCCCTCGTGCCCTCTGCGATTGCAACTACCCAGGTGGAACATCACCTCCAGGGCCCGTGGTTATTGATGGATACCAATGGTATGCTGTGCTTATTCTCCGCTTTTCAAACATGCTGCTGGAGCCAGTAAAGGAGTTCTCAAGGAAATGCTTAGAGGATTTTTCCATCAGGAAGTATTTATATAGTTAGTTATTATTCCAGCAAGGATAATCCCAGTGAAGCTAAAATAGACCTTCTCAAAGCCACATTTTAAAATACATGCGCACAATATTAACACACATTACACACAAATATAACCAAATATAAGCAAGAAAATTTATATTCTCATGCTATATATGTAACTATAATATATCTACATGACTGTTTGATATTTGTCTTGCAGCATATGTGAAAATGGAAATCTCCAGTGTTCAGAAGTTTGTGGTAAAGTTTTTCATCTTTTATATATGCAATATTGAACAATAATAAAAAAAATATACAGTGTAAACCTAAGACTTAGATTGTTTGCAAAGATTCCACCCTATTTGTAGTTGTCAGGCTTAAGATTCCTGTGCTTTCTAATGAATCAAAGCTGTTTGTTATCTAAATGTAGCTGTGTGACAGCAAATAGTAGTTAATGTAGTTAGTGATGTTAGAATATTTTTAGGAGAGGTGAGGCAGATGCTAATGAAGATTATTCATTAAGTAAAGCGCTAACAAAAAAAAAACAAAGATGTGAAAACAAGGACCATAAATATTGACAGTGGTTATGAAGCAAAGAACATACAAACTATGAGCAATACTGTGGCACACTCAACAACACACGAATACGACAACAAAAGCTTGACAAAAATGCTGAAAACAGGAACTTATGTAGTGATCCTAACTGAGGTGAAATGAGACTCAGGTGAAAATGACTGAAACATTTGATGGGCTAGGGCTGATGGGAAGTGTAGTTCAGCGCATCATTTGCGTATCATGAAAAATGACTTTAGTGGCAATACATCAGTGGATTATATTAATGCAATAATGCTGAATATTTGCTTATGCAAATATTTGTATAAAAACAAAACAAAAAAAACAAACAAAACAAAACACATTTAGTGCATTTGAAGCTGCACAATTCTGTGATTTTAAGTTATCGAATATTAAAATCTATCAAATCTATGGAACATTTTGATGCTCAGTAAAACCAAAGCAAATTATTTCAGCGTTATATTTTTTGCCTGCTTTTACCCAATATTTTTGGTGTAAACATCTCACACACTGTATATTCATGCTGTTGAAACAATAATGTATTTATAACATAACTCACTCAGAGATAGCAAGAACATTATAATTCTAAGGTCTCTAAATAGATGGGGTGTTGTTGGATGTAATAAAGGTAATTTTGCTTTAACTCAAAATGTGTGAGGCATTTCATACTGGTCTTACTTTGTCCTCTAGACTGTCCACATGGACAAATATGTGTCCATTGTGCACGAGAACCAGTAAACACAGCACAAAGGACATGTGAGAGCCTGAGCAAGCCTTCTGTGAGTATTTCTATAGCAGAGCATATTAATTATGGCATTGTACTACAATTGCAGAAGAAGCTGAGATGTCATTTATTGCACACATTATTTTGTACACAAATCATAGCTACATACACTTTTTATGTGAATATGAATACATTTGCTGAACATGTTCATAATTAAGATACATATAGATATATGACACCTAAATGGAGCAATCCAGGAAAGAATGATAAAGGTTATTGTTAGAAAATATTACCAAAAATAAAATAATTAATGCAGGTCATGTGGTGTAGTATGACAGGTTGGAACATACAGAGGACACAACCTGAGTCTATAAATTAATTTAGAGATTTAATCTATTCCTGACTGAACTGACTTGCCTTTACAGAGGACTGATGAGACATGCATCAGTGGCTGTTACTGTCCAGAGGACCAGTATGCAGACCATACAGGCAACTGTGTGACTCAGGAGAATTGCACATGTGAATTCAGTGGGATGGTTTATGAATCTGGGCAGAGTGTGGAGTCAAACTGTAAAATATGGTGAATGAAATGTCTTATGACTTGAACAAACTTCATTAACATGTGACTAGATTTTACTGTTCAGCACTCTGGTATAAATATGAAATCCAAGAATTTGTAAGAGCGATTTCATTACAGTGTCTGTGACTGTGCTTTCAGCACTTGTGGAGGAGGCCAGTGGGATTGTCAAGGGGATCCATGCCCAGGAGTGTGTGAAGTGTTTGGCAATGGACAATATAAGACATTTGATTCCAAATGGTATCGCTTCGATGGCCACTGTCAGTACACTCTAGTTGAGGTTAGTATTATTATGTAAAAACAACACACACACAAACACATACACATGTGTGTGTGTGTGTGTGTGTGTGTGTGTGTGTGTGTGTATATATATATATATATATATATATATATATATATATATATATATATATATATATATATATATACATATACACACACATACATATATATATATGGTCTAATGAAAATGTTAAGAAAATGTTACCTAATAAGGTGTACATATATGTGTGTGTCAGGACATCTATGGGCAGTTTTCCATTAAAGCAGAGAGTGTGCCTTGTTGTGATGAACTTCTGACCTGCTCCCGCTCCATCTCAGTGACACTCAAGGTGAATCTCTCTCTCTCTCTCTCTCTCTCTCTCTCTCTCTCTCTCTCTCTCTCTTGTTTATAAACTGACAACCATTAGCAAAAATCCCCACAGTCACATGCCAAAATATAGTGGAAAGCCTCCCCAGAAGAGTGGAAGTTATAATAACAGCAAAGTGGGCCTTTGATCAGATATTCAACAAGCACTTATCAGTGTGATTGTTCAGGTGGCCACATACTTTTCACAATATAGTGTACATATACTATGCCTAGACTGAACATTTAAAAAAGAGAAGAAAGTACAAGACAACATGGTTGGCTGTGGTTCAGGTGGTAGTGCGGGTGGTAGAGCGGGTTGTCCACTAATCGTAGGGTTGGCGGTTTGATTCCCGGCCCATGTGACTCCCCATGCTGAAGTGTCCTTGGGCAAGACACTGAACCCCAAGTTTCCCCTGATGGCAAGTTAGTCCCTTGCATGGCAGCTCTGCTACCGTTGGTTTGTGAGTGTGTGTGAATGAGACACAGTGTAAAGCGCTTTGGATAAAAGCATTATATAAGTGCACCATTTACAACAAGATTTTTAAGTTATGTCAAACAAATGGTCAGTATATACGTTATATAAAATATTATATTTTAAATATAAACAAAATCTAATAGCTTTTCATTTAAAAAAATTGCAATTGTGAGATTCTGACCTTTAAAATGCTACATTGCTTACTATTGATGACATTTTTCACTTACTTATA
Organism: Ictalurus punctatus; assembly: GCF_001660625.3. NCBI lineage: Eukaryota > Metazoa > Chordata > Actinopteri > Siluriformes > Ictaluridae > Ictalurus > Ictalurus punctatus. The sequence goes on along the minus strand of NC_030434.2, from coordinate 12,546,058 downwards.
TATCTGTATATTGTGTCATGCTTGAACTCAACAAAATTTGTTGCTTGAACCTCAAACAGAATGAAGTGACTTTGATCCTCCGTGATATGAATGTAACCGAGAAGCTTCTGGATGGGTGGCACTTCAGAGCTAAGTCACTGTACTCTATCCATACTGTGGGCCTGTATATCATCATCTCTGTGCCTGAACTGGGCCTCAATGTGATTTGGGACAAGCAAACCAAAGTCAAAATTGAGCTGCAGGTCTCATGGAATGTAAGAAGCACTTTCTTTGTATTAAACCTGAAATTAGTCCACTAAATTACTATAGAGGGCTTGATATTAACTTGCCAATACCATGCTATCAATAGTTTAGAACTGTCCATTGTTTGTTTGGAGTATGATCCTGTTCTTAAATCCATATACCTTGTGTCCAGGTTTCCCTGTGTTTTCAAGTCTGTCTTACTCATGTTTCCTTTGTGTGTGGACTGACAGGGTAAAGTGCGGGGCCTGTGTGGTGACTTTGATGGGAAGTTAATGAATGACATGCTGACGAGCAGCTCCACTGTAGTGGCCAGCACACTGGATTTTGGGAACAGCTGGAAGACAGCCGTGCCCCCCTGTTCAGATGTGACCCAGGAATTGTTTCCCTGTGAACACCACTCATACTGCGCTGCTTGGGCGCAGAGACGCTGCATGATTCTACACAGTGACACGTTTAAAGCCTGCCACCTAAAGGTTCTTTACTAGCAATGTTTTTTTGAACATTTATATTTAATTTATATAATTTACATTTATATTTTTAATAGTATAGTTTTCACAGCAAGCCATTTCTGATTTGCCTTTGTGCAGACATGAATGCATCTGTTACATGATCATTTTTCATGTAACATTTTTCATGTTTGCTTGTGACACGTGTGTTTGTTTTGGTTTCTGTCCTGTCTCCACCCCTGTTATGTTAGTGGTTGTCTCTTAATATGTCTCAGCTTTTTATGTTTTACCCTTGATTACGTTTAGTATTTAAACCCCTCGTGTGTCTTTGTTCACTGCACTTCATCTCCCATTCGTAGTTTCTTGATCCTGTTTTCGTCCTTGCGTTTCTGATTTTTGTTCTGCCTAGTTTAGCCCATTTATAGATCACCTGACCCCACGCCTGTTCTTGACTATGTATTTGCTTATTGATTTGGATTTGTCTCCCTGTCTCGTTAACTAAAGCTTTTTACTCTTCTTGCATCTGTCTCCACCTTGTACACATGACACTTTAGCTTTCATTTATACAGATTCTGAAGCCACTTTGGGCTTTTACTGTACCACTTTCATTTAATTATTTTTTTTATATAGGCAAGAAAGAATGAGAAGAGTTAAAAGGGGAGAGAGAGAGAGTCAGATGGGCAGGATGAAAAAAAACCCTATATTAAATTATTTTGGACCACCTGGTAAAATGAAGTTCATGATATGGAAGTTAAGGATAAATTAATTGTATTTGTTTTGTGTGACAAATAATTCATGAATGTTGTTTATTGATTTTTCATGTGCCTGTCTTGATACTTAAGAATGCATATTGTTTAGACGAGACGTGAAATAAGTGTAATGCTATTATACAGAGGTATTTATATGTTATATTTATATTATATGTACATTCCGGTCATCTGAAAGTGACCCCACCTCCCTAACTAGAGTCCCCCTAGTGTATCTTGGCCATTTCCACAACTGCTTATAACATTCAAACATCTATCTAAATTTTGAGAAGAAAACAACAGCTTTTCATTACATCATGTCTGACTTTTCAATAACTTGCAGGTTGATCCAGCACCTTATTACCAGGCCTGTATTCTGGAGTCATGCTCTTGTGATTTTGAGGGCAAGTTCCTGGGATTCTGCACAGCTGTGGCATCATACGCTGATGCCTGCACAACCCAAAATATCTGTATCAAATGGAGGACTCCTGACTTGTGCCGTACGTGTTTTGCAACATTAAAAACATTAAATATTATTGTTTCTTTTTACTTATGAAAGATGCAGTAAGGAAAGAAACGATATCTCTGAGCAATTATTTGTGAGAAGAATTGCAAATTCAAGATACATGTGTCAGATGTGAATTATTTAGTCGAAATTCTAACCATAATTTAACCAAAACAAGGTTTTTTTTAATTATTTTTTTTTTTATAGATAAATATAAATATAATATAAATATAATTCACTAGGGGAGAAAATAAAAATGGTTAAAATCATATGCCATTGTGATATAGGGGTCTTCATCAGTTTAGTTTGGGCTTCCCAAAAGTCCCAGATACTAATCATAAAATTGCTTCCTGGTGGGTGGAAATGTACTCATTAGGTGTTTGCTTACTGGTGCGATCAAAATCCATTGTGTGTGCTCTTTCTTCCACAGCGGTCTATTGTGACTATTACAATGAAGAGGGTCAGTATAACTGGCATTATGAAGCATGTCCTCAACAGATCAAGACTTGTGGGAAAAACAACAAATTCTCTGGAGAGCTTGAAGGTTTTCATTTTTCATTTTGCATCTTTTCAATTTCTTGCATCATCATGTCCTAGTTATGCTTTTTGGATAATAATGGATAACTTTATTAATTGGGTTTCTATTCTTTTTTCGTCAGTATGTAAGATGTTTGCACTAAATATTTATTATGAGTCTATTAATGGCTAACAGTTATATGGTGATAAACATTTATATAAGTGCATGTTTTGGCTAAGGTTGTTACCCACGGTGCCCTGCTGAGATGCCATATTATGATGAGAACAGAAGAATATGTTCCAGTTTGGACAGCTGCACTTGTTACTTCAACAACACTGTGGTTGGACCTGGTGCTAAAGTGACTACACCTAGTGAATGCTGGTTAGTTTGAATCATATGTGCAATTATGAGTTTTATTTATTTATTTTTTTTAAATAACCCTAATTATGAGTTTTTTTTCTGCTACCCCTAATACCTTATGATTTGTGTTCTTTTGCCATAGTGATTGCATTGGTGGGCAAATGATTTGCGGTGAGTTTTATACCCTGGATATGTTTACAAGATGTCAGTTTTGATTCTAATGTATCCAATTAAAAATCTGTTTACTAATGTGTTAATACCCACAGAAATTTGTAAAACAACACCCAAAATGACACCAGAAATCACCCCGCTAACAACTATTACAACAGAGGCAACTGTAACCACCACAACAATATTAACCACAACTGGACCTACAACTCCAACTACACTAATTACAACTACACCAGAGACACCTGTAACAACCTCTACCTTTTCAACTCCAACTACAACAGAGACAACAGTAATCACACCAACTACAGAAACCACAACTGAAGAACCTACATCAACTTCTACACCAGGAACCACCACTACAAAAACAACTGAGGAACCTACAACTACAACCCCACTTACAATTATAACAGAGACAACACTGACCACCAAAACATCAACCCCAGAAATCTCAACTGATGAACTTGAAACTACAACTCCACTAACTACAACTACAATGCCATTAACTACAAGTACAACAGAGACACCCATAACCACAATTGTGTACACAACAGAAACAACAGCACCAAACATAGAAACTGGGACCACGTCCACCCACTCTAGTCCAGATTTTCAAGTGTCAACCTTCACAAGTACTACATCAGGCACCACCACTACAAAAACAACTGAGGTACCTACAACTACAACCCCACTTACAACAATTACAACAGAGACACCACTGACCACCAAAACATCAAGCCCAGAAATCTCAACTGATGAACCTGAAACTACAACTCCACTAACTACAACTACAATGCCACTAACTACAAGTACAACAGAGACACCCATAACTACAGTTGTGTATACAACAGAAACAACAGCACCAAACATAGAAACTGGGACCACATCCACTCACTCCAGTCCAGATTTTCAAGTGTCAACCTTCACAAGTACTACATCAGGAACCACCACTACAAAAACAACTGAGGAACCTACAACTACAACCCCACTTACAACAATTACAACAGAGACACCACTGACCACCAAAACATCAAGCCCAGAAATCTCAACTGATGAACCTGAAACTACAACTCCACTAACTACAACTACAATGCCACTAACTACAAGTACAACAGAGACACCCATAACCACAGTTGTGTACACAACAGAAACAACAGCACCAAACATAGAAACTGGGACCACGTCCACCCACTCTAGTCCAGATTTTCAAGTTTCAACCTTCACAAGTACTACATCAGGAACCACCACTACAAAAACAACTGAGGAACCTACAACTACAACCCCACTTACAACAATTACAACAGAGACACCACTGACCACCAAAACATCAAGCCCAGAAATCTCAACTGATGAACCTGAAACTACAACTCCACTAACTACAACTACAATGCCACTAACTACAAGTACAACAGAGACACCCATAACTACAGTTGTGTATACAACAGAAACAACAGCACCAAACATAGAAACTGGGACCACATCCACTCACTCCAGTCCAGATTTTCAAGTGTCAACCTTCACAAGTACTACATCAGGAACCACCACTACAAAAACAACTGAGGAACCTACAACTACAACCCCACTTACAACAATTACAACAGAGACACCACTGACCACCAAAACATCAAGCCCAGAAATCTCAACTGATGAACCTGAAACTACAACTCCACTAACTACAACTACAATGCCACTAACTACAAGTACAACAGAGACACTTATAACCACAGTTGTGTACACAACAGAAACAACAGCACCAAACATAGAAACTGGGACCATGTCCACCCACTCTAGTCCAGATTTTCAAGTATCAACCTTCACAAGTACTACATCAGGAACCACCACTACAAAAACAACTGAGGAACCTACTACAACCCCACTTACAACAATTACAACAGAGACACCACTGACCACCAAAACATCAAGCCCAGAAATCTCAACTGATGAACCTGAAACTACAACTCCACTAACTACAACTACAATGCCACTAACTACAAGTACAACAGAGACACTTATAACCACAGTTGTGTACACAACAGAAACAACAGCACCATATATAGAAACTGGGACCTCGTCCACCCACTCTAGTCCAGATTTTCAAGTGTCAACCTTCACAAGTACTACATCAGGAACCACCACTGCAAAAACAACTGAGGAACCTACAACTACAACCCCACTTGCAACAATTACAACAGAGACACCACTGACCACCAAAACATCAAGCCCAGAAATCTCAACTGATGAACCTGAAACTACAACTCCACTAACTACAACTACAATGCCACTAACTACAAGTACAACAGAGACACTTATAACCACAGTTGTGTACACAACAGAAACAACAGCACCATATATAGAAACTGGGACCTCGTCCACCCACTCTAGTCCAGATTTTCAAGTGTCAACCTTCACAAGTACTACATCAGGAACCACCACTACAAAAACAACTGAGGAACCTACAACTACAACCCCACTTGCAACAATTACAACAGAGACACCACTGACCACCAAAACATCAAGCCAAGAAATCTCAACTGATGAACCTGAAACTACAACTCCACTAACTACAACTACAATGCCACTAACTACAAGTACAACAGAGACACCCATAACTACAGTTGTGTATACAACAGAAACAACAGCACCAAACATAGAAACTGGGACCACGTCCACTCACTCCAGTCCAGATTTTCAAGTCTCAACCTTCACAAGTACTACATCAGGAACCACCACTACAAAAACAACTGAGGAACCTACAACTACAACTCCACTTACAACAATTACAACAGAGACACCACTGACCACCAAAACATCAAGCCCAGAAATCTCAACTGATGAACCTGAAACTACAACTCCACTAACTACAACTACAATGCCACTAACTACAAGTACAACAGAGACACCCATAACCACAGTTGTGTACACAACAGAAACAACAGCACCAAACATAGAAACTGGGACCACGTCCACTCACTCCAGTCCAGATTTTCAAGTGTCAACCTTCACAAGTACTACAACAGAAACCACCACTACAAAAACAACTGAGGAACCTACAACTACAACCCCACTTACAACAATTACAACAGAGACACCACTGACCACCAAAACATCAAGCCCAGAAATCTCAACTGATGAACCTGAAACTACAACTCCACTAACTACAACTACAATGCCACTAACTACAAGTACAATAGAGACACCCATAACCACAGTTGTGTACACAACAGAAACAACAGCACCAAATATAGAAACTGGGACCACGTCCACCCACTCTAGTCCAGATTTTCAAGTATCAACCTTCACAAGTACTACATCAGGAACCACCACTACAAAAACAACTGAGGAACCTACAACTACAACCCCACTTACAACAATTATAACAGAGACACCACTGACCACATCAACCCCAGAAATCTCAACTGAAGAACCTAAAACTACAACTTCACTAACTACAACAGACATACCTATAAGTGTATCAACACCAGAAATCACAACTGTATCTAAGCCTACAACTTCACTAACTACTACTACAACAGAAATCACAACTGAAGAACCTACATCAACTTCTACACAAGGAACCACCACTACAAAAACAACTGAAAAACCTACAACTACAACCCCACTAATAACAACTCCATTAACTATAACAGAGACAACTGTAACCACATCAATACCAACAACCATAACTGTACCTAATACTGATTGCAAGGATCTGATTAAAAACCACACTTGGCAAGATGGTTATCAATGGACAGAGGACTGCTTCAATAAAGCTTGCATAAATGGTGTTATTGAGTTGAGACCTGTGATATGTCAAATGCCAGAAAAACCTGTGTGCCCAAGAGGAATGATACAACTGGTAAAAGATGAGCAGGGCTGTTGTGAAACCTGGCAGTGTGACTGTGAGTGCAATGGCTCTTTCTACTGTTTTAGAGCACTGTAAGACACATATAACAAACTAATATTGTTAAAATAATATCTGGGGATATTCCAAATGCGATCTCATTTGTTTCTACTACATTTTTACAACATAGTGTATAATATCGTAGATATTTAGCTATTTATTTATTTAGTTACTCAACCTGCTTTTTTCTTTTTGAGGACCTCCTGAGAAAAACTATAATCCTAAAATAAATTTTTACATCAGAACTCAACAGCAATTACAACAACAGATGGCATTGCCTGATTTCCTCAAAGGCAATCATGTAAATACAATTTCTGCTGGGCAGAGTGCCTAAAGAGGTTCTTTTATTTTACATACTCTAACATCATTAGCCACTGATATTACATCCTGAAATTCTTATAATAGAACAAGCCTATAGTCTTGAAAGTCATTTTACATTAGGATTCTTTTCAGAAGGAAAGTCTCTTCAGAATTCTACATTTTCCTTATATTTTTATTCACACCAAATATACCAGCTACCTAAGCTATGCCCTGAGATTCTACCCCTTTTGTGATTACAAATTGTGCTAAAATTTCTCCAATGTTTTCCCCAGGTCAATGTGATATCTTTGGAGACCCACACTACACTTCCTTTGCTGGACAAGACTTTGTGTTCCTGGAAAACTGTACATATATTCTGGTGGAGGAAAGGACTCCACATCACTATCTCAGCATCAGCATTGATAATTACTACTGTGAGCCATCTGCTTCCTGTGCCAAGGGCATCATTCTGAAGTACCAAAACAACACAGTCACAATTCAAGTGCTTCAAGATCCTAATGAAATGCCCATGTTAGAAGTAGGTCTATATAAATGCACAGACATGAATACCATTATTGTTCAGTACAAGTTGTACAAGTTGTTCAGTTTTGTGGTGAATCTCAGGTAGAGGTGGTAATGACTTGGTCCATGTGCATTTGAGGTGCTTATGATTTTAGTGTTTGTACATGTTAAAATATGGTACTCTGTATTTGTGCAATGTTTGTGCAATTGTAAGTTTGAATCTTCTCTGTTATATTTTCAAGACTACTCTGAATCAAGTAACAATAACACCACCATATGAAGTAGATGGACTCAGGTTTGAGAGCAGTGATGCAAAAATCTACATTCACATTGAAGAGATCCGCTCATACATGTTTCTCAGTGTATGGAACACACTGCAGATCAATCTGGCAATGGAGCACTTCGTCAATAACACACAGGGACAATGTGGTAAGTGACCAGCAGTTCGGCTTGCTTTGTAACTGTGATATATGCTTTTTTCCCCAAATAGTGTACTGAAGGCTAACAGGCATTAGCTGCAATAGCCAAATTTCACAAATATGTTGAAAAGTGAATGCCTCATACTGTATCAGTTCAAAGTGTTTTTAAATATTACTAATGTAGAGTTATACTGTAAGCACATGTATTTTCAGGTACTATAGTCATAATATTGTAATGTACTGTTCATGAGAAGTTATACCATGTATTATTTTAGTTTCTCTGTATGGAAGGAGGGCGGAGCAATGAACGAGAGAAAGTGAGAGAGAGAGAGAGAGAGAGAGAGAGAGAGAGAGAGAGAGAGAGAGAGAGAGAGAGAGAGAGAGAGAGAGAGAGATGGAAACACGCAGTAAAATGAGTCTGCAGTAAATGGTTGTCTGTGTTATCCATAAAACATTACACTGGTGACTAGGATTGGAATACCCTATGCTTAGAAATAGCAAGGGAAACTCTGAAGAATATAGCAGAACATAAGAAGGGAAAGGATGGTTGCCTGCGAGTCCGAATGGACGGAGGCAGAGAGTGTCACTAGCTTTATTCGTGGGGTAGGGTGACATCTAACGGACAGAGTGAGCAGAACAACCATGTGAGAAAATAAATTACACAGGAAAATGGCCACAATAGGTCGAGTGCCTGAGTTTACAGTTTACAGAACTAAGGAGGATTTTGATACTATTTAGAGAGATTTGAGCGATGGATCTCAGCAAATGAAATTATTGAGGGGAAAAAAGCAGATGTGTTCCTGAGTATTTTAGGACCTGTGGAATACAGCCTCTTAAAAAGTCTAGTTGAGTCATCAAAAGTACGCAGCTTAACATATCAGGAATTACTCAGATCCTGTCTGAACATTTCAAGCCCAAGATTTTACCAACATAACCAAAGTCCAGGGGAAACGATTTCTGATGAGTTTTTGGCATTGAAACATCTTGCAAGTTCTTGTGAATTTGGAACAATTTTAGGTGAGGCTCTCAGGGGCAGATTTGTCTGTGGACTTGCAGGAGAGGTTTATCACAGAAGGTTACTGTCAGAAAAGGACCTTACTTTTAAGAAGGCATGCAATGTTGCTCTCACATTAGAATTAGCGCACAAGGACAGCAAGGAGTTGGGTGCTCATCCATCAATCCTCATCCATCAATGAGGAACTGTTTAAGTTATTTACTGTCTACACTGCACAAGCCAAGGTAGATGGCATTTATATTGATATTCACAAAGGTGGTAGAACAGTTAGCATGCAACTAAACACAGGAGCTTCCTTGTCTTTGATCCCAGAATACATCTATAAAAACAAATTGAAGGACAGTAGGTTGCATCCAACCTCTATTCATCTGGTTTCATACACTGGGGACAAAAGTCTGGGGACAAAATTCCTGTGTTGGGTGAGCTCAAGGTTTCTGTCACATATGAGACAACAATGCTCATTACCATTGATTGTGGTCAAGGGAAACAAATCTCCATTGCTGGAGTGTAACTGGCTCCAGAAAATATCCTTAAACTGGAAGGAGATCTTTAGTTTGAGAAAAGTGACATCGGTGTGTGTTCTTTCCCTCTCTGATGTACTTGAAAAACATTTGGAGATGGATATGGCAAGATCAGTGGCTTCAAAGCAAAAGTGAGAGTGCAAGAAGGATCTCAACCTATCTCTTAACATATGCTCTTAAGGAAGCAGTAGAGAAGGAGCTTGATTATTTGGAGAGAAATGGAATTATCTCTCAGTTCAGTAGTAGTTATTGGGCGGCCCCAATAGTGGTTGTGCCAAAAAAAGACAAGACAGTGTCTGTGTGGTGTGTGGTGATTATAAGACTGTGTGGTGATTGTGAAGTCACAGTCTACAAATGCATTCTCACAGAGAAATATCCACTACCAAATGTGGAGGATCTCTTCACCACATTGGTCTTCAGTAAGCTTGATCTGTCATTTGCATATCAGCAGCTTGAGGTGGACGCTGAATCCGAACAGTATCTTATCATAAACACGGACAAGGGCCAGCTTAAGTAATTTCCTCGCTTATGCTTGCCTATGGAATTTCCACAGCACCTGTGATTTTCCAACACACAATGGCACAAATCCTGCAGGGACTCGAACATGTAAGTGTGTTTTATGGATGATATTTTGGTTTTGGCGGCAGTACTAGAACATCAGGTAGTACTGGACAAAGTACTCTCGTGACTTCAACAACATGGAGTAAGGGTAAAAATTTTTTTAAATGTGAATTCCTCTGTAACTCTGTAGAATACTTGTAGTTTAAAGGTGTATCTCACATGTGTTACCTTCAGGGGAGGAACACCCCATTGCATTTGCATCAAGGACCTTAACAGAAAGTGAGCAAAACTATGCACAGATTGAAAAGGAGGCCCTGAGCATAGTCTTCGGAGTCAAAAAGTTTTCCATATATTTATATGGACGTACGTTCCATCTGCTAACCGATCATAAACCTCTTCTTGCTTTCTTAGGTTCCAGGTCTGCCATTCCTACATTCCTACACTGCTGCCCTCCGCATGCAACACTGGATTTTGCTTCTGTTGGCCTATGATTAATGATAATGATAATGATAATGAGACTTTATTGGTCACATATACAGTAGAGCATTATGACAGAGTACAGACCGTTGTCTGATCACGCAAATGCGGATGTCCAGATTACCATGTGAGGAAACCTCTCACATGGGGGGGGGACTGTATTTCAAGTTTCAAATGTAGAGGAATTGCCCATCTGTGCAAAGGACATTGCCCATTTGGCAAGAGGATATCTCTTGTGGCCAGGGCTTGACCAAGACATCCAGAACTTTGTAAGTCAGTGCACTCCATGTGAATTTGGGCGAAATCAATCCCCCAGCACTCCTCTTCATCCATGGTCATGGACGAAAACACCCTGGGAGCGCATTCACATCGACTATGCAGAAATAGACAAGCAACACTTCTTGGTGATTGTGGATGTCCAGTCAAAGTGGGTGGAAATTTTCTGCACTCAGCTGACCAATGCTGAGAAGACTGTTAACCTCTTGTGTCATCTCTGGGCTTCATATGGATTTCCAAAAGTGCTGGTGTCAGACAATGGTCCTCCATTAATTTCTAAGGAGTTTGAGTAGTTCTTATGGAACAATGGTGTGCGTCATGTCTTGTCACCTCCATATCATCCAGCCACAAACGGTCAAGCAGAGATGGTTGTACAAACCTTCAAAAAGGCATGGAAAAGGTTGCACGCACAGGCTGTAGAGTAACAGAATGAACACCTGCTAAACTGTACCTTTAAAGACAACCTCGTATCTCTCTGACGTTGTTGAAGCCTGATATGTCTGCTGTAGTTGTAGTATATAATATGTCACTTATCACTTAAAAGGTATTATTGTACTTGAAGTCGTACTATATGTGAATAGTATATGAATAGTTAAGGTGCTGTATTTCTTGTTAGTATATTGCATAATAAGCTTTCAAAGAAATATAATTAATAAGTCAGTCAGTTACATCGCAAATGTTGGTTTAATTGTATGGCTTATGTATATGGGATCATTCTAGGTTCCTCTTATTCTCATTTACAGGTGTTTGTGGAGGTGCCTCATGTATACGCAGAGATGGTTCAGTTGAGCGTGACGACTGCTGTGATAAGACTGCATATGAATGGATAGAGGATGATCCACTGAAATCATACTGTCAACAAGCCCCCCGGCATGTCCCTTGTTTCCCTGACAACCCACCAACAGATATTTCTCCAACGACAGTACCACAGTGCACGGCTCCTCTCTGTGAAATCCTTAGACATGAGTAAGCTTTTCAACTCGTTCTTCAGCTTCAAAGTCAAGGAAAAGAGTTGCTGGGTTTTTATAATGTACATTACAGATCGTCTATCAAACTAGCAAATAAGTGTATTGACATACTGTATATAGTATATTCATATGCACTAAGGTATCGATTTTATAAAAGTTTGCAAAAAAAAAAGTTTTTGCATGTGCAAAAACACATGGACACTTCAAAACATCCATAAAAATTACCAAGTTGATTAACAACAGGTTTTAAGGAAATTAATGCTCTTTATTTATGCTCCTTAGCAGGTTTACTAGGTGTACCAATATAATAATTAATGAACAAGGAACTCAGCATACAGTGTATTGTTGAGAATGCATTTGCATTTACTGTACAGTGGTGCTTGAAAGTTTGTGAACCCTTTAGAAAGTAAATGACCAAGTATAATATTTTTGTTTCACTTGTTTAATTTGTTTCTCTTTGTCTACTTTTAGGACTTGTGTGGAAATCTGATGATGTTTTATGTCATATTTATCAGAAATATAGAAAAGGTTTTCAAGCTAACTTTCAAGCACCACTGTACATTTAGAGAATTTGGCAGATAATTTACAGAATTGCTTTGTAATCTCCATCAAAAACATCATGCTAACATTTTCCTCTGCGTGTGTTCAGTTGTGTTCTGCAGTGGCTAGCTTTATGTGTTTCAGAGGAAACACCTAACAATAAAGTACCCTTAAAACTAAAAGCCTATCTTAAAAAGCAGAGAAAAGGTCCAAGATACAAAACTTTATAGCACACATTTTGTAAACTTATTTATAAATATATCCTAGCCATGGGAAGGAATTTTGCATATCTGTTTCTGTTTCCATATCCATCCATCCCTCTTCTACCGCTTACTCCTTTTCAGGGTCACGGGTTTCCATATCGTTTGAGATTAAGTGAAATGACATATAATTAGAGGTAATTTAAATTAAATTAAATAGAATTATATCGCTATAAAATTAAAACAGAAAAGAACAGTGTAGACAGATGAATTTTAGTCAGGGACTACCTGCAAAAAGGGTGGTAGAGCTACATTCTCAGTTTGTTGCATTTCTATTTTCTGGTTGTTTGTAGAATATATGTAAGTATAATTAATATAAGTATGCTGTTTGAATCTCAGAGTGTTCAGCGAATGCAGTGGGGACATTGATGTGGAGAGACTGGTGAGTAACTGCAAGTTTGACTACTGTGTGGCCCACAACCGTGCCACTGTGTGCTCCCCACTAGAGTATCTAGCTAACCACTGCATGAAGATGGGCTTCTGTGTGGCCTGGAGAAACCTCATCAATGGAACTTGTGGTAAGGCTGTTTTACCTGCATGCATAGGACACTTGCAGAGATTGCAGATGTCTTATTGGCTGGTAGCGATAGAGCTGATTCAGAATACTGATTCAGACTGTCTGTCTGTCTTTTAGAAATTGTTCTTTAAGCATTAAAGGCATACCTTAGGTCCAATGACCTCTGACCCCACCCAACCTCCATCATACAAACTTCCAAATGTAATATGTCACATGATCCAAGTTAAAAAAAGAGAAAATTTATATTGGTGCAAACTGCTGTCCTACAACCAAATAACATTGAAAAAGCATTTAAGTATTCAGATCTTAGATATTTACTATGATAGCTTTCTATTATCTATCTATCTATTTAACATTTAAAATATCAGTAAGCGTAATTTATATATATTCATAATTTATTGGGTACTTTCAATTGGGAGGTGGCTGTGCTGAACCCTAACCCCTAAATTTCGACTTATGAAAATTATATTGAAATGATGTTTGCATTTTATTCCATTGTTGTCTTTAAAAATATATTTTTGATTAAAATAAAATGTGATATATATATATATATATATATATATATATATATATATATATATATAACATTTTATTTTAATCAAAAATATATTTTATATTTATATACATAATATAAATATATATATATATATATATATATATATACATACATATATATATATATATATATATATATATATATATATATATATATATATATATATATATATATATATATATATATAAACGGACTTTGACATAATTTAAATTATGTTAAATATGATTGCCAGAAATAAATATGTAGTATAGTATATGTAATATAGTAAAGCATCCATGTACTTTAGGGTTTGAAACAGATACAGGCATTTTACAAACAGGTTTATCTGCTGTGACAGGATGAAATGCTTCATGTTGTCCATTCTTTTATATGTTTTAAAACAATATTTCCTTTCTTAGACATTACTTGTCCTGAAGGAATGATTTTTGATGAGTGCCGGAGCACCCCAACTGATTTCTGCCGTGGCGGGTTAGTTTCGTGTCTATTTTGATTAACAGTGTTTAAATGTGCTGTAGCTAACTTGTGGTGAGTCTGTCTTATGTATGTTCTTCACATAGTGAGCGTGTTTCGGGGACAGAGAGGTCTGGTTGCTTCTGCCCAGACAATCAGCTATTTGCTGAGACACACAAGAAGATCTGTGTATCTGAATGCACCAGTGAGTGGTTACCATTCTTTAATGTCATGTATAAACATCATCAGGATTTCTTGTGCCCTCTGTGTCAGCATATTTCATATACATAAATTGAAATAATATGTGTTGAAAATCATCTTTAAGCTATACAATTTAAGCATGTCAGGTGAACCGACAATTTTCTTGTGGCTATAATACACTTGAATTAATGCTGACATTCTGCACTCATGTCTTTCTTTGTCACTGAAAGATTTTTGTAGTATCAAAATGTGGATTGTCTAGTTCATATGTTCTTATCTACCCCATATTTGTTGTTATCTCATTAGTGTTTTTAAACTGACATTTCCTGTGTGAGATAAATGTGTATAAATGCCTGGTTTGCTTTTTTATTAGACTGTAAAGGTCCACTGGGAGAACCCATGCCGGTGAGATATTACCTATTACCTATGATTAATAAAGGCTTACCAGTTACCCACAAATCAGTGACTGAGCATGAGGAAATTCCTGTGGCATTATAGCATGTATCTATTAACCAAAACCACAACTAAAATCTTGACCTTTTCACACACCTTCTTAAAGAAAATCAGCAAAGCCTAAAATGGCTCTGAAACAGATATATAGATAGATTGTTAGAGTGGAGCCTTTCCATTAATTTCAAACTGATCAGATTGTTAAAAAAAAAAAAAAAAAAAAAAAAAGGTTTATTTCCCACCAAGTCTCTGATTGTAATCCAAATCTCTGTCTAAGGTTGGGGCAGTATGGGAGTCAAATTGCCACATATGCACATGCAATAATCAGACTCGGACAGAAGAATGCACGCCAAAACCTTCTGCTCCAACTCCCATATGCGGTCCTGGTTCTGTTCTCATCTCTGACTGCTGCAACAACCAGATATGCGGTAATTTAGCACTTCATCAACTCCACTTCAGCCTTTCAGTACATGTGCTGTAATTACTGAAAAACCATGTCAACCCTTAAGTTCTGTTAATTAAAAAATAAATTCAATGTTCATTTCAAATAAAACTAATAGTGTGATCACCTACCTTTGCAGGAAGGATTATTTTGGGGTTCTACATCCATAAACATTCATTACATAGCTAAATACTGAGGTGAACATTAGTTATATTGGGTATTTTAAGATAATATTAATATTTCTATCAAATTTTATCAGATTATTTTACAATTTAAAGCGATGATCTGTTAATCATGTTAAGTGAACAAACATAAACGTTAAAGCACTGTGCCTAAAATATTACTACCACTCTCTGTAATGTTTGCTTTCATTAGCATGGAATCAACTATTGCAGACTTCAAAATCCTTGATAATGCTATTGACTAGATGTTGATGGATCAGTGTCACTTACTAAACCTTCATAATTTCTCAAAAGCATTGCTATATTGTTGTAATTAACATTGCTTAACCCTTTCATTCACAGTTGAGAAGACTTGCGAATATGGTGGAACAATATATAAGGTCAGTTCCCGCTATTTTGGTCTCTGTGTACAGAACGTGGAGAAGGTACTACAGGTTAAGTGGAATATTTTTACTGACCAGGATAAAGTGGTTACTGAAAGTCGATGAATGATTTTCTCACATTGTTGACACACATGAAAGAAGTAGAGTTCCCCTACCTTCTAAATCTCAATTTAACACCTGGGTATATGTAATGCAGAATAATTATCAGTATTTTATTCAAAAACATTCATATTAATCTCAAAGAGCACTCACAATTTCCAGTACTAATCACATTAGGAATTAATTAATCCTGTGTTATCCTGGGTTTAGTGTATAGCAGAGCTCTTCAGGCTTATCTGCCAATAGCTGGTGTAGCTTCACGTTGTTTAGATAGATCGATACTTACTTACTTACTTTATTGATCCCAAGGGAAACAGTCACAGTAGTGTTAAAAAGAGAAACATTTAACAATAACAATAAATACAGTAAGATAGCTCTCTACAAAAAAAAGTGTCACCAAACTTGTAAACAATGCTCTTAGATATTGTGCAAGTGTGTAAGAAAGTGGGGGAGGTGTCAGTTAAAATGTAGCATGAAGTAGTTACCGTATTATTATTATTAGTCCAGCCAATAAGAAGATACACCTAATAGTAGTAGCAGAAACAGAAATGTCTCCTGCTTTTCTGGAGTGAAGACCTACAGCACACCATCTTTTTGTGTACAAGAGAATAAGACCTATCCTGAATGACACTGAACAAATGGAGTGTATAATGCTGATGTTTTTTGCATGGACACCTCAGGTGGCTGAAACATGGAAGGACCCCCGGAGCCCTTGTGAAACATTTCATTGTACAACAGAAGGCACTGAAATAGAGAAGACTGTGTGTCCACAGCAGACCTCTCCTGAGGTGAGTCTGCCCAAAGTATAACACACTTGCAATCTTAGCATATAGCATCACTGGTATGGATTTTAAGTTCTCTCTGACTTCTTCTTTTTTTGATTGTGCTTATCTAGGAACATTGGGATGAACATCATTGCTGCTATTCATGTATGTGAAATATCTTCATCTCATTCTTTTGCTTTTAAACAAACACAGTGGAATAGTTTGGGAAAATTCTGAAGAATTTATAGTGGATAAATACATGGAGAGATTATTTTATGAAAAAAAAGTGCTTGCCAAAATTTTTTGGTGTAAGCTTTCTAGTACACTTCTGGGTGCAACATATAGATGGACATTTAACCATTACTTTCATTCAGTCATCTCTTTTTTTTTTTTTTTTTTTTTTTTACCAAAATCAACACACCCATTATTTGTAGTGACAAATGTGACACACACACACACACACACACACACACACACACACACACACACACACACACACACACACACACACATTTACTTCAGTTACTATTTTATGTTGTTCTCACTTGGCTTGTGTAAACCTTCTAGGTAACACAACGTGTGGAGTCAGACTATCCAAAATGACTGTTGAGAACTGCACTGAGGTGATGCTGCCCACCTGTGAAGGCAACTGTGCTTCAGGCTCCCTGTAAGACTCACAATTTATTAAGCTTTTTTTGGTCATGGTTAACCTTAAAAGTAAATGATACTCTTATGGCAATAAAGCTTTCTAAACAATAATCCTTAAGAGATGCATTCGTAATGTGAAATATTTACACACATATTATATATATATATATATATATATATATATATATATATATATATATATATATATATATATATATATGTATACGTACCTTTATGTGCCACCCATATTTCCCATTGTTTTGGTTCCAATCTAGTTAAAGCATGGCTGCAGTTAATTATTAATTATAATAATATTGATTTTGTACATATACATTTGTCCTTTTTGAAAGCAAGCAAATATGAGATTACAAACAATCTAAAACCATGTACATTTTCAATGCATGTGTCCTGTAGTCCATTAATCAATTAAGCCTAATATCAAAAGAATACACATAGACCTATGTGAACAAAAATTTAACACTGCTTTCAATTTAAAAAAAAATATGAACCATATGAATTCAATATGAACAAAATAATTTACTCAAGTAAATTATTGCATTTCCACACTGTTTTGGTGAAATATATTTATGCTTTCTTAAAAGTTTATAGGCAGAAATGCCCCGTCCCCTTTTTTTGTTGCCAAAATACAATTTATTTATTTTTTATTTTGTAACCTTTTTTTCATCTGATTGCCAGAATTCAGACTCAGTGATATCTGATTGGTTTTCCCCAGTTACCACACGTACATATCGAATGAGTTGTATGTTCATGGTTAAGTAATGCTCGCGTGTGCTGTTGTTTTGTAGCTGGGTGATTTCTGGAGAAGATCTGCAGTTAGAGCATAATCGGTTCAGCTGCCGCGAGAGTAACTATGAGATGAGACAGATCTCTCTGGACTGCAGTGGAGCTACAGTTGCACAATACACCTACAAACACATCACCAGCTGTGAGTGCCAGCGTGAAGTCTGAAGGTTTTTGCAATGTCACTGTAATGCTCAGAGAATTGAGGCTGAGGTTTTACATCTACAATCCATACATATATCTTGATTTGCACGATTTGTTGTCTTTATACATGATCAGTGATTGAGCTGGGAGTTTTAATTAAATTATCTGTCTTTTTTTGTGCATGTAATATCTGGTGTTTTCTGCTTTCAGTGCCAAAATCCAATATGAATTCTCTGTCAGACATTTGTTTTCTTTAAATTTTAATCATGTGATTAAAATAAAAAATCTAACAATCTCAGGTTTAAAAGTTAATCTAATATAGCTAAAGTTGAGATTGCTGCTTTAATTCTTTTATGCTATATCATATCATATCAATGCTATATCATGTTCTTGAATATTTCCTTTTTGTTTTTAAAGCACTTTATAATAATGGTTGTAAATGATTGTATAATGCCTCTCAATGATGGATTCATATGTAATCAATAAATAAAGATATGCAAAGTAGTGTTTAACATGTATTTATTTCATTGTCTGCTTTTTTGGTAACAAACTTAAAACACCATTGCTGTTCTGAGAAAAATGTCCACCTTGAAGTTTTATTATAGACAGCACTTATAGTATGTTTCACAATGTCTCTTAGACATGGAGCGATTACACTGGTTGGGATTGGCAGAGGGAGAACTTTGTACTGGCTAGATCAAATACGCTATTATAAAAGAATATTGAAAAAGCAGCAGTTAACTCCCAGAGACCCCTGCTCAGGACAATCTGTTTGCTGGAGACAGGATAATCTTCCACAAGAGACTCAGCCATTCACCCAGATAACGTAATCAGAAAGCATCACCCATTAATAGGTTGTTTGTGTGCGTGTGTGTTTTGGGGGGGACAAAGTCCCATTTAGAAAGCCACCACTATCTTTATACACGTCTCCCTTACTCTTTCCATTCTGAAGAACCTGATCTTGAGTGCAGGTAATTGACCATTTTCTTTTTCTCTCTTTCCTTATTTAAATTGTTGTAATTTTGAAAAAATTGTTTAAACCATTAGTGTAAATGTAATTGCTCAAAGTGTAAAGTATAACAAGT
This sequence comes from Ictalurus punctatus, assembly GCF_001660625.3. Lineage (NCBI taxonomy): Eukaryota > Metazoa > Chordata > Actinopteri > Siluriformes > Ictaluridae > Ictalurus > Ictalurus punctatus. Next base: position 12,526,591 of record NC_030434.2, on the reverse strand, counting down.
TATATGCATAATTGTTATGTGCAATTGTTATATTTCAGTTTGATTAATTTATAATTATATGGATTTTTGCATATGCATTTTTCCTTTTTGAAAGCAAGCAAATATAAGATTACAAACAATCTAAAACCATCTACATTTTTAATGCGTGTGTCCTGTAGTCCATTAATCAATTAATATCAAAAGAATACACATAAACCTACGTTCAAAAATCGTAGTCTGCTTTCTATTAAAAAAAACTATGAATAATACTCAAAATAATCAGTCAACAATATCATTATATTATTTTATCATTATTTATCATATTCTTTCAGTTTTTACTTCACTCTCACTTTTGCTGTTTTATGTAGTCATTTAAAAACTGTTTTGTTTGATTCTATGATTATTTTAAATGTTGAAATCAAATAAATTGAATTCAAATTGAAATTAAATAAATGGATTTTCACATATACTTGAACATATTATTAACCAAATTCTGTCCCCCTATTAAGTACCCTATTATATAGTATGTACACAAGTCTGATACACTAATCAAACTTATGTTAAAGCAGAGGAATAGTGGTGAATACACTCTTCATATAAAACCAAATGCTTTGCAGTTTGCCCTATGATATTCAAACTCACAGAATGCAAACCTCAAAAAGATCTTTTCTCTAGTTCCAGACATAATACTCATTGTCTTTATCATGAAATCAATATCATGGAGGAATTTACAAACGGAAAGGGATTGTGGAAATCATCCTCAAATCCTTTGATTTCTGTAAACACCCTTCCTTTTCTAGGAAATGGGTGGTGTTTCCTGAAAATCTCCTGAACAGGAGTCGTCAGGGGTCCTTCCTTTCGGCTTCTGTATTTTGAGAGTTCAAATAATGTTCAAAGGTTCAAAGTGCACAATAATGGTAGCTAGAAGTGTGGGTTTAATTTATTAGCCTCATTTCTCTTGCTCACATACAGGCTACCATGAGTGTGGAGAAGAAAGCACCCAGGCAGCCATGCTGCTCCAAACTGAAGGTGAGTGATCCTCTCCCTTAAAAACAACCCTTCAAATTCAGTTTCATTTTATGCTATATGTGTGATTATGTGTTAATCAGACATTGTGAAGTCATGTAACACATAATACTGTTGAGAGATTTTTGTTACATTTCTAAATGTGTGCATTCCCACATAGTCATTGTGACTATGTGTATCAATCAGTAAAGTATGCAACATTCATGCAGGTGCTGTTGTGCATTATGCAATAAACAAAATAAGCTCTATGATTCTAAAGTAGTCTTCACCACTTAATAAAAATAAGTATTGGGACACTTTTTGTTATTTGATATACTAAAGTGCACATATTCAGTAAATATTTACACACATAATATCTTTTGACTTAAAAATATAAACAGAAAAGTATGTAATCATAAATGTAAAGGGATTCAGATAAAAAAAAAAAGTTCTCAGGCAAATCGCACCTGGTGCAACACCCACACCACCTACCACCACCTTTAATATGTCTTCTGTCCATTCATCTTGTATTAACCTGTATTTATATATATACACAGGTATATATATATATATATATATATATATATATATATATATATATATATATATATATATATATATATATATATATATATATATATATATATATATATATATATACACAGTGGTAATAATATGCCCACACACCCCTGTTAAAATGGCAGGTGTTTGTGATGTAAAAAAAACAAAACCAAAATAAGTCATGTCAGAACCTTTTCTAGCTTTATTGAGAAATTTTAACCTATTAATTGAAGTGAAAAACAATAAGAATCATTTTAGGAAAAAAAGAAAAATACAAAATGGAAAGTAACCTGGTTGTATATGTGTGCACACCCCTAAACTAATACTTAGTTGAAGCACCTTTAGTTTTCATCACAGATTTAAATCTTTTTGGGTAAGAGTTGATCAGTTTGGCACATCTTAACTTATCAATACTTTGCCATTCTTCCTTGCAAAAGCATTCTAACTCCACCATTAAGAGTCCCACCATTAATGACCTTGTCCTCCGCAATGCACACCAAGCTGTCCAGGTGAGCAGATGTTGCATGGCCCTCTTGGCAGTTGGCTTAACCTATCGGGTCTCCCTCATAGTGAAAACATAAAAGGGGTTTTATCACTTCACCTCAGCCCTTTAGGCAACCTCGGCCACTCCATCATGGTGACACGCTCGTGCTCAGCGGCTCTGTGCCACTGGAGGAACATGGGTTTTATGGTCATGGCACTCCTCTCAGGGCAGTCATGTTGAGAAAAGTGGTGATGACAGATGCGTCCTCAACAGGATGGGGAGCCACCCAGGAGGGCAGAACAGTGAATGGCTGTGTTCCAGCTCAAGCATACCTGGTGTCATTAATGAAGCCCTTGATTAGTTGCATCAGGTGTGCTTGAGACAACACCTGTTTTGCATATTTGTGCTGTTGTGAGGGATTCTATTCAGGGGGTTGAATAATTTTGAAAGTGGAGAAATCATTATAAGTTGCATTTTCAGTTGAATTTGGGGAAACCGGTTGAAGCAATTTCAATTGCTTTTGTTTGAGTTGTTCATTGCAAACAGCTGAAAGTCTGTAAATTTTGACAATAAACGTGATTTGCAATGGGGGTTGAATAATTTTGATTGCAACTGTGTCTGTGTATGTATATACACACACACACACACACACACACACACACGTATCTATATGCATACATAATTAAAATGGTGTATTTCTTTTCTCATGAGTTTGTCCTAATGTTTGTGTCTTAGATGTTTCTCGTCTCCTTGGCCTTTGTCTACTTTGCCAAAGCATTACAAGGCAGTTACATGAAAAGCTCAGTCACACAGATTGAGAGACGCTTTGACATTGCCAGCTCCCAAATTGGATTCATTGATGGAAGCTTTGAAATTGGTAGGAAGAAACATGTACATTTCACCTATATATAGCTCCTCATCTGATCACCTAACATTGTGGCTTAACTTGACATAACATTTTGCTGACTGTCTATGCAATTTACAAATACACTGTGGGCAGATTAGTCCATGCTGCATGATTTGCTACTTCAGAAATCCTTATGGTTGGAATGATCCAGCCAGATATTCTCTTTATTTAAACTGCTGTGTTGCTTTTTCTTCACCTGTGTAGGCAACCTGTTGGTGATCGCATTTGTCAGTTATTTTGGAGCAAAACTTCACAGACCCAGACTGATTGGAGTGGGATGTCTGATCATGGCTGTTGGCTCCTTCATCACAGCCCTGCCTCACTTTCTCCAGGGACCGTGAGTTACAATATAACTTCATTCAGGCAAATGGGTACAGAGGATAATCCACGTACTGAGAAGAGATAATAAATAAATAGTTCATAGATAAATAGATAAATAGATAAATAATCCAAGGGACATAACTAAAAACAACACTATACAAACAATACTTGTCAAGAAAACAAATACTGAAAAGCATGCTGTATATAAGTAATTACTAACAGTTGTCATGTTAAAAAAACAAAAAAACAAACCATTAACAGTAGAAATGAGCTCAGAACTTCAGAGATTGAGATCTCTGGTGGCTGGTATGGTGAGTGGATGTTACAGAAACAGTTTGTTGTCACAAATGTTGCGTAGAGATGGATGCAATTGCATCAGGAAAAAACAAGGTCAAAATACAGGCGTGAGTCAGATGATGTGCAAATAAAGTATACTAGGCAAAAAAATCCCTTGTGAATTAAAGACAGACAATAATCAAAAAAACAAAAAGCAAAACAAAAAAAACAGAACATGTGTAGACCTGACACTTGTTGACTGCCCTTGACATTGATGTTAAAAGATATCATCACCGGTGATCCATGAATGTCATTTTTGCATTTATGATGACATCGAAGGTCACATGACCGTGCGGACATGGTGGATGTAGTATGTCCAGGATTGCAGTCATACTACACACACATACTGATTAGTACGTACTGTTTCAAAAGTTTTGCAATAGGTACTGTACTGCATCGAATGCAGTACTTACTGTCACAGTATGCGATTTCGGATGCAGCCTGGGTCCAGGTTATTGAAACGGAATAGTGTGATGGCAAACTGATGTGTTCCAGGAGTAATCAGGTGACTCAGTGGGCACAGGTGCTTAACTGGACATCATGTGATGAAATGTGGACGGAGAGCTACATACACAGGCATGACAACAAGTACCTTTCACAGTTACTTTGAGCTTGGACTTGCATAGAGAAAATGATGCAGCTACTGAACTAAAAACCCTCTAGCTCCTTTTCTGACAGAAATTTGGCATCTTTGTAAACTACCTCACCCAACTCATTAAAATATCTCTGGAGAACCTCATTAATGAAGTCTTAGAAGTGAATGTTGACCAGACCAAAAACATTTCCAGATATTCCTAGTGTTTACAGTTTATAAAATCTGTTTTACATTCAACATCTTCAAAAAGGTTAAATTGTTAATACCTTGAATGGAAAAGAAATTAGAATTTTAAATAATGACAAAGTTTGTTCTATTCTGCATGGTGAATGAAAAATTGCTCAGTCCTAGGGCCTAAGAAAAGCAGTTGATACGCAACTGTTAAAGAATCAGGATTTCCTTATCTTTTGCAGGAATTTCCATATGAGTGGGAGAAGTATACAAGTGTCATGTCAATGGGGCCTCTACACAATTAATACTCCTTTGCTCCTTGAAAAAGCAATATTATGCTGGGATAGCTACAGGAAACACAGGATCAGTATGGGGTATTCCATGGATTGGATGACACACATACATCATAAGCACACCAATATATACTGATAGGTACTGTGCATTTTATATTCACAGGAGATAAAAAATGAGGGACTTATCTGTCTTGGTGCTGGTAGTATGGGATGGTTGTGACATACGTTTAATCTTCTATACTTGATTAATTCTAATTTATTCTATACTTTATATTGTGCTCGTTCATTCGGATTCCGTGTTGAGTCTCGCGCCGGCCGTGTGCACGGATCTCATGGTCACAAACTCGCCAGTCTTGGTCATTAGCCAGAGGTAATTGACTAATACTATTTAGATGACTGCCCCATGCTTACCCTTTCCTAAATAGTACTTTATTAGTCCCCTTAGATAGTAACACTTAGTTATAGAAACGTTATCTCTAGTCAGAGGTCATGACCACTAAATCTACAGAGACAGACCAATAATATCTAAATAAATTTAGCTTATATAATCATGCCATAGTTTCATGTGTACCTGTTAACTAGAGAAAGATTACAATAACCAGAGGTTTAGACTTCCCTCTATTTAGACTGGGTCGATCAACTTTATGTTGTCCTAAACGGGTATTTCATATCGAGCCTGTACACACTAAGTATACTTAACTAGAGCCAAGTCATTAGCCTGGTCTCTTAGTTCCCTTAGTTAGTAACACTTAATTACAGTAACGTTACTTCTAGCCAGAGGTCATGACCACTAAATCTACAAAGATAGACCAATAATATCTGAGTAGAATTAGCTTTATATAATCATGCCATAGTTTCCTATGTACACACTAGCTAGAAGAATATTACAGTAATCAGAGGTTTAGACTTCATCCTATTTAGACTTGGTCAATCAACTTTATGTTGTCCTAAACGGATATTTCCTATTGAGCCTGTACACTCTAAGTACACTTAACTTAATGCCAAATTGTTAGCCTGTACTAACCTGGTCGCAGATTTGCTGTAACAAGGACTTACCGTAATTTACTAGAGACAATACATTCAGAATAATTCAGAATATAATCAAGTCTAATAATTTATTTAACCAGATATGAAAACATCCAAATCCAACACTCCTACTGATAATAATAAGAAAGAATTACATGCAACATTACATTCCAATCAAATCCAAAACATAACATTACAACATAAGAGAGACAATACTTACATACCTGGTAGAGAAAAAATACACACAGTGATCGTGTGGGAGATCTGTCTACAGATTCCACGAATCTTTGGCCAGCTCTCCCCTAAATACCCAGATGCTCTGTGGGTCCAAGAAGGTGCTGTTTGTGATTATAATTTGATGTCTGTGGAAGGATGTACCTTATTTACATACAGGAGGTAATTTGAGAGAGGGACCTTGGGAGGGTATGCCTTTAACGGCATGTACCATTTTATTTAAACTGCTGTTGAGGGAATGAGACCATATTTTCCAGTCACGCTGAGACCTTTTGTATAATACAGTAAACATGTATAGGTGACATCTTATTCACATTAAAACATGTTATGTAATGTATACAGACTTTGGGTGTGTTTAGGGTGATCTTGACACAGAGAGAGAGAAGGGTGTGAGGAGAGGCAGAGGTGATCTCGACACAGAGAGAGAGAAGGGTGTGAGGAGAGGAAGGAGGAAACAGTGTAGTGATGATTTCCTGGTCTCTTCTCAGCATGATGTGCTATCTCAGGTGTGGATGCTAATTCTGTGGGAGAAAGATTGAGTGTTCATTCTCGAAGTAGTCCTTTGTCCTCTGAGAGTAGTCCTCTCTAGGTTCAGACATCTTAGCACCAGCCTTACAAGGTCCTGTGTCTGCCCAGGTGTCTCCGTTCAGTGAGACATGCCTAATACAGCTCTAGTGGGAATTGACCAGGGCGCATCCTTTTAAGCTGCCCAAACTGTCTTAACTGGCCCCTTTCATTTTGAGGGAGCAGTGGCTGTACTCTGTTGTACCTGGTTTATAAAGCTCCTCACCCTATCTCAGTGGTTAAGCCCAGAAACCCTGTGCAGGAACCTCATTTCTGCCACCTGTATTCTGTACTCTGAACTTTATTCTTTCAGTCACTACCCACAGCTCATGATCAAAGGTGAGCATAGTGATGTAGATTACACAACAGTACGCAGAACAGAACTCTTTGTCCACAAACTGAGATCTTGCATCACTGCCACAGACCAGTACAGTAACCCTGACACAGGATTATACAAGGTACCCAATCTTATTAAGAGTTGAATAAACATGAAAATGCAAACTGGTATTCCTTTTGGGCTAGATTATTTTGCCGTGCTTCAGTGAGGCCTGTGAAGAAGGTGCAAGCTCTTCCCCTTTTCTATTTTAGCGAAGCTGGATGAAACTCAGCATGTACCAGTTCCCTCAATGCATTAACAGTTCCCTACATTTGTTGAGAGTAAGCCTCCAGAAGTTTCCCCTGTGCAAACACAATGGTTTGGAGTTCACATACCTCAACTCCATCCACTCTGTAAGAAAACAAGGAGGATTTGTGCAATTTAGAGAATCCATGTATAGAGTTTCCTAAACTCACAAGAATAAAAAAACTGCATTGTTTAATAATGGAATCATAGTCTGGACTTTCCAAGTTAAACTGAAGACCACAGGCAAATGTGTTTAGAGGGCAAACACAGCAAGATCCAAAGTCCAAAGTTATTACTACAGAAAATAACTAGAGAACATGCTAAGGAAACAACATACCCATTATAATGTATTTACAGGACTTCATAGCAAACACTATGAAACATAGCATTCATATGGACAGTGGCTAACATGTTATGTGAAATCAATAACAATGGCAACATGCTCATTAGTCCAGTGTCTGAGACATAGAGCATGCTGGTTGTGATGGTATTGTATTGAATGGATGTATTAATTTACATGTTTGCATTATTAGAGAAGTTGCTCAGCTATATCTTGTCTTTGGACAGGTACAAGTATGAGACAACAATCACGCATGTCACGGAGTCTAGTGAGACTGAATCCATTTTCCCATGTCTTGCAAATGGGAGCCATTCACAAGAGGATGAATCTAGAACAGCTGAAAGTCAAACAGGTGAGTGTTAGCCACTCTATCCAATCAGAAGACATAACATAACATAACATAACATAACATAACATAACATAACATAACATAACATAACATAACATAACATAGCACCCCAGTGGGGTTGAGAAAATGGATGACTCAGGTGCTACGAGTGCATATTTTTTTAGGATTCTTTCCAGATTTTTACCACAGCCTTTAAAATTCCCAACAAACAAAAGTCAAAAGTTTTTCACATTTGCATGTCTACACACACAAGCTCAGCAGAATGATGTCAGGACAGATTGTTTTGTTCCATGCCACGGTATCTCTTGACTCCACTTCCACACACCCCAACACCCTGGTGCAAAAAACAAAACAAAAAAAAAAAACAGGGAAAAATTAGAACATTATTTAATAACACACAGCTGTACACTAATTTATTAAATCACAGAGTCCTTTCTCCAAGACTCCTTTATTATCAAAACCTGGCTAAATCTTCCCCCACCACAAAAACACAAGACAACACAAGAGAATAAATCATTATTTATTTTCTCCCCTGCAAGAACAGTGTCTTGGGGAAAATGATGACTACTGCCTGAAACACTGAATATATCAGATGTGCATTGTTTTTCTCTTATTCTCCTTTTCCTTTTCATCACTTCTACCTTCTTTGTATTTCCATCAAGTGGCTTTGCTGCTTATCAAACTGCCATCGTTTATATGAATTTATTCTTAATTACGTGCCTGGTTAAATGAAACATAATTATAAGAAAATGTCTTTATGGATGACTCGCTATCATCATACACTGACCCAAACATACCCAATATAAATCAACATAGCAAGTTTGGGATGCTGTAATATGATATCAACACCCATTAGGCATTGTCTAGAGTTGTCTGAATGTGACCTTTGCACTTGCAGAGTGTGAGAAAACGTCAGGATCCCATTTATGGATCTACGTGTTTCTGGGTAACATGTTACGAGGGATTGGGGAGACTCCAGTGATGCCTCTTGGACTGTCTTACATGGATGACTTTGCCAGAGAAGAAAACACAGCTTTCTACATTGGTATGAAGAAGTAAAACACACCCAAAGGCTTATCAAGCTTACAGTTTTCTAAAGCATGAAGTCAAATTGATAATATTATCTGTGCTCAGTAGCCTGCAATTACACTCATATATTATTACAGCTCTAGATATTATTGTATTTTCACTTTATATGCCAGTGGTTATTACACTGTTATTGTAATGCGTTGCGGAATAAAACCTATCATACTACCATGCTACAAAATTGTTTACATTGATATTGGAAATCACTTTATCCGGCAGAAATTGAAATCTCTCTCTCTCTCTCATCTTCAATAATCTAATTCTCTGTGTACTGTGATAAGACTTGTTTTCCTAATGGCCGATGCTACTGTCTCTCTCTCTAAACACAGCATGTATACAGAGTTTTGGTATCCTGGGGCCTGTGTTTGGCTTTATGCTGGGTTCCTTCTGCGCCAAACTCTATGTGGATATTGGAGCTGTGGACTTAGGTAACAACTATAAATCAATCAATCAATCAATCAACCAACCAACCAGTCAGTCAGCCAGTCAGTCAGTCTGTCTGCCAATCCATCCATCTATCTGTCTGTCTGTCTGTCTATCTATCTATCTATCTATCTATCTATCTATCTATCTATCTATCTGTCTGTCTGTCTGTCTACCTGTCTATCTGTCTGTCTATCTATCTATCTATCTATCAACATATTTCCATCAGAGCCATCCTTATTATTGACTAAGTTTAGTGTGGTACAAAGGATCATTCTGTCGCTATCTGTTCACTCAAGGTGCAGCAGTTATAAGAGCACATGACATTTATTTACTTTTTTGTTATAGCCAGAGTTTGGGATTTGTTTTATTAAAACTGTTCAAAAAGTGAATTTCTGGTGATATATTTACTGGAGCTTCTTAGTGTAATTTATTTATTTATTTTTTTCTGTATTTTTCCTGTGATTGGATTAGTGCTTAGTATGACTGATAGAACATTAGATCATGGTAAATTACAGAATAGCTGAGGAAGTAACCAAACTGTGCTCTTGTGACTTTGTACGTAAGACACAACCTATCTTTATGTCTCATAATTAAGAATGAAGAGAACAAAAACGTCAAATAATAATACATCACATTATTTGCTCTACTTAAATCGATGATTGAACTGAATATGCGCCAGTGATGCATTTCCCATGCCAGCCACTTTAGAACATCTTACCTGTTCATCCACGCAATTATCCAGTCAGCCAATCATGCGACAGCAGCACACTGCATATACAGGTCCTTATAAAGAGAATGGTAGTGTGCAGCCAATGGTAATGTACCATAATATTTAATCTGTATATGGGTATATTTTATTACAGTGCCCTCCACTAATATTGGCACCCTTGGAAAATATGAGCAAAGAAGGCTATGAATTTTTTATTTTATTGTTTAACCTTTTGATCTTTTGTTTAAAAAAAAATCACAAAAATACTCTGCTCTCATGAATATCAAACAATTGCAAACAGAACACACAAAATATATTTGTTAAATATAAGTGTGCACAATTATTGGCACCCTTTTAGTCAGTACTTTGTGCTACCTCCCTTTGCCAAGATAACAGCTCTGAGACTTCTCCTATAATGCTTGATAAGGTTGGAGAATACATGGCAAGGGATCTGAGACCATTCCTCCATACAGAATCTCTCCAGATCCTTCAAATGCTGGTGGACTCACCCCACAGGTTTTCTATAGATTTTAAGTCAGGGGACTTGGGTGGCCATGGGAGGACCTTGATTTTGTTGTTAGTAAACCATTTTTGTGTTGATTTTGATGTATGTTTTGGATCATTGTCTTCCTGGAAGATCCAACTATGGCCCATTTTAAGCTTTCTGGCAGAGGCAGTCAGGTTTATATCTTTTGATATTTGATCGAGTCCATGATGCCATGTATCCTAACAAAATGTCCAGGTCCTCTGGCAGAAAATCAGGAACAAAACATTAAAGAATCACCACCATATTTAACCATGGGCATGAGGTACTTTTCCATATGGCTAACTCTCTGTGTGCACCAAAACCACCTCTGGTGTTTATTGCAAAAAAGCTCTATTTTTTTTTTCATCTGACAATAGAACCCAATCCTATTTGAAGTTCTAGTAGTGTCTGGCAAACTGAAGAACTTGAGTTTGTTTTGAGATGAGAGTAGAGGCTTTTTTCTTGAAACCCTTCCAAACAACTTGTGGTGATGTAGGTGACTTCGAGTTGTAGTTTTGGAAACTTTCTGACCCCGAGATGCAATTAACTTCTGCAATTCTCCAGATGTGATCCTTGGAAATTTTTTGGCCACTCGAACCATCCTCTTCACCATGCTTTGAAACAAAACATGTCCAGTTGACTGAAACTTCTTAGTTATTGCCCGGATTGTAGAAATTGGCATTTTTAATGCTTTTGCTATTGTCTTATAGCCACTTCCCATTTTGTGAAGCTCAACAACCTTTTGCTGCACATCATCTATATGGTGCATCCAGAAAGCATTCACAGCCCTTCACTTTTTCCACATTTTGTTATGTTACAGTCTTATTCCAAAATGGATTAAATTCATTATTTTCCTCAAAATTCTACAAACGATACCCCATAATGACAACGTGAAAGAAGTTTGTTTGAAATCTTTGCAAATTTATTAAAAATAAAAAATAAAAAAACCACATGTACATAAGTTTTCACAGCCTTTGCCATGACACTCAAAATTGAGCTGAGGTGCATCCTGTTTGCACTGATCATCCTTGAGATGTTTCTACAACTTGATTGGAGTCCACCTGTGGTAAATTCAGTAGATTGGACATGATTGGGAAAGGTACACACCTATCTATATAAGGTCCCACAGTTAACAATGCATGTCAGAGCACAAACCAAGACATGAAGTACAAGGAATTGTCTGTAGACCTCCGAGACAGGATTGTATCGAGGCACAGCTCTGGGGAAGGGTACAGAAACATTTCTGCAGCATTGAAGGTCCCAATGAGCACAGTGGCTTCCATCATCCGTAAATGGAAGAAGTTTGGAACCATCAGGACTCTTCCTAGAGCTGGCCACCCGGCCAAACTGAGCGATCGGGGAGAAGGGCCTTAGTCAGGGAGGTGACCAAAAACCCGATGGTCACTCTGACAGAGCTCCAGCATGTCTCTGTGGAGAGAGGAGAACCTTCCAGAAGAACAACCATTTCTGCAGCACTCCACCAATCAGGCCTGTATGGTAGAGTGGCCAGATGGAAGCCACTCCTCAGTAAAAGGCACATGACAGCCCGCCTGGAGTTTGCCAAAAGGCACCTGAAAGAGTCTCAGACCAAGACCAAGACAAAGATTGAACTCTTTGGCCTGAATGGCAAGCGTAATGTCTGGAGGAAACCAGGCACCAGTCATCACCTGGCCAATACCATCCCTGCAGTGAAGTGATTAAGGTGCTGGGTTACTGTTCAGAAAGTTGGGGGTTCAAGCCCCAGCACTACCAAGCTGCCACTGAGCAAGGCCCTTAACTCTCTCTGCTCCAGGGGTGCCATATCATGGCTGACCCTCCACTCGGACAGTCTGGGGTATGCAAAGAAAACAATTTCACTGTGTTCTACTGTATATGGACCAATAAAGATTCATTATCATTATGAATGACTAAGGAAATTTGGCCTATGTGTTACCTCATATTTACCAGTGGTACCAATATTAGTGGAGCACTGTAGGTCTGACAAAATGTAGATCATATGATGGAGTAATTTCAACTGGATAACACCATTTTTAGCATGTCCATAGGACAAACTCATACAATTTATTATTTGCTCACACTCTTATTCTGTAAATTGCACACCTAGGTCTTCCTCCCACAAACATTTAAAACATGTAAAAAATTCGGTATGAATGGAACTAATTAAACTTTAATTAATATATTTGTTTTTCCTCACTGTGTCCATAGACAGCATCTCAATTAACCACAAAGACTCACGCTGGGTGGGAGCCTGGTGGCTTGGCTTCCTGGCCAGTGGTGCTGTGATGTTACTAGCTGGAATCCCATTCTGGTTCCTGCCCAGGTCATTGCCTAAGCAAGTAGAGGGTAATGCCAGGGAAAGCCAAGATGTCCATCACAGCGAGCAAGATTCTTTTATCCCTGTGGAGAGCAAAAACTCTCCACCATCTGAGAAGGCTGACCCTGTCAACATGGTTGCCATGGCCAAAAGTACTTCACTGCTATTAAGAACCATCTCAGTTCATTTAAATAGTTTTTGATCATTTGATCATATAGTGATTCCCACAAAGTAGTCTATGAACTGATTCTCAGAACATGTCAAATAATCTGTCTTTCAACATGCCATAGAGTTCAAATGAACTGAATTTGAACTTGTGATAGGACTTGGGAAGACTTAATAGATGATACCATAAACATTAATAGCTATAAAGTGAACCACCCTCATAAAAGGAAGGGAAAAAGGTACAAGTTGATAAGTGTTTATGGGTTATCCACATCATTAAAAAAATCACCAGTCCTAAATCACAATATCTGACATGTTTAATTCAACCTGACAGGTTGCTGACAGTCAGTAAACGGTTTGTTGACTGTCTATATAGGACTATCCAAATGAAGTGGTACTGATCATTTTACCCAATTGAATAGCATTGAAATAGCCACTGGTTTGTATTAGTACAACCCCAAATTCCTATATTGTTGTGTGTAGATTATTAAACCTCAGATAATGTTTGTTGATTGTGTACTTTGGTTAATACTATAGATTTCCTGCCATCTTTGAGGAGGCTTTTCAGTAACACTGTTTACATGCTTATCATCTGCACCGGTACTGTCCAGGTCAGCAGCTTTATTGGAATGATCACGTTTAAACCCAAATACATGGAGCAGATTTATGGCCAATCTCCATCCAAGGGTATCTTATTGATAGGTAAGTGTTTCTGTCATTTTCAGAAGTGTTGGAAATGAGTAAGCTGATTTATTCACGATATTTTCAGTTTTAAAGCCATATCATAGAGTGAACATAGCATTGTAAATACTGAAATCCTGATTCACTGCCATGTCCCAATATTCTACCCTCATTTGTGTTTGATTTATACATTAAGAAAAACATGGACTTGTGACTCAGTACCTGGTCACATGTGTAGTGATGCTACAACACATTTAACAACACATTAATTGATTGTAGGGATCGATTGTAACAGACTGTAACCTGAGCTCAGTTTCAAACCATGTGAGGCAAAACAATATTCGCTTCAGCATCATGCCACCCAATAACATGGAAAAGAGTTATTCGATTATTGAATAATTTATTTTAAAAATGCCTTTGGGAAATGTTGTTACAAGATAGTGCTGCTTATACAAATCACTGGAAAATCAAATAATGGGAAAACTTAGGTTGAGTTCACAATAAAGGCCATGTTTAAAACTTAATTTTTTAAAACAACTATTCACATATCATGCTGATCAGACACCCCACCTTCACATCTAGTGAAATGAAGAAAACCCATAAGAACCTATAAGAGAACAAGTTATGATGACCAACTTGTCATTTTAACTTTCCACTTCTAACACAGTTTGCCAGTTGCACACAGTATGCACACATTCTGGCACACATAGATCAACCACTTAAAAACGTCTGGGTTACACATGTAACCCTGTTCCCTGAGAACATGCATCTGGCATCTGAAGCGTGTGTAAAATCATGCCTATTTATAGGCCTGCCATGGTCAGGTGACGTGGCAATTAAGTGCGTCAAGTGATAAAAATATGGCACCCGTGAACCACGCCGTCAGCCTCTATTATCTGAAGCGAAGACCCAATTCACAGGCCTACCCTGGTATGACAAAGCTACGCAACATCTCGTTCCCTTCTCGGGGAACATGTGTTGCCCAGACATTCCCTTTCAAAGGGACCCAAGCCCGGGGGTCACTGCAAGACACTTGAGCCTGAGGCAAAATCAATATCCAGGCTGTAATCGAATGAATGTGTGTGGCGTAGACCACCCTGCAGCAGCACACACATCCTGTAAGGATACCCTGTTGGAAAAAGCCTTCGAGGAGGTGACCCCCCTAGTGGAATGAGCCCTTATGCCCAGAGGCGTAGCGAGATCTATCTACTATCCACTATCCAAATAGAGATGCGCTGCTTGACATAGCATCACCTCTACTGTCGCCGCCAAGCAGACCAGCAGCTGCTCCGACTTACGCCTCTGGGTGGAGCGGTGGACGTAAATACAGAGAGCTCTTACTGGACACAGCAGGTGCATTCTCTTTTGTTCCAGTGTGAGGAACAGTGGAGGGCAGAAAGCTTGCAACACCACAGGCTGGGCAGCAGATGTAGGCACTTTAGGAATATAATCCGGCCTAAGATACAGGAAGGCCTTGGCGAATCCAGGGGTAAAGGCAAGGCAGGAAGAAGCAACTGAGAGAGCTTGTAGATCTACTACTCGCTTGAGAGATGTCAGGGCCCACAGAAGAGCTACCTTTAGAGTCAGAAGCTTCTCAGAGGCTGACTCTAAGGGCTCAAATGGGGCACCTGACAGACCTTCCAGGGCCACAGAAAGGTCCCAGGAAGGTATGCGCGGCCTGCAGATGGGCCTCAGCCGCTTGACACCATGCATAAACCTCAAAGTTAGAGGATGTTGCCCCACAGAGGCTCCATCAACAGGGGCTTGGCTGGCCGAAATGGTGGCCATGTAAACCCTGATTGTAGAAGGAGCCCAGAGAATGAGAAACATTCTTGTAGGAACTCCAGGACTGTAGCTATTGTGCAGTTCACTGGGTCTACAGTGCATCCCTGCGGATAGGAATCTCCCAAGGAGTGCCATCTAGCAGGGATATTATCTCTGAGAAACATATTCGAGCCGGCCAATAAGGTGCTACTAGCAGCAGACTGACTGTGTTAGCGAACTCTTGCTAGAACTTGTGGGAGCAGAGCAATTGGGGGAACAGTGTACAGATGCGTACAGATGAAGGCCGCTCCAGAGACTGTGAGCTGGATAGCTGTCTAAGACCGCGCTCCAGCCCGTGAGGGAGGTGTCTGTCATTACCGTCTTGTGCTAAGGAGACACCCGTAGAGTGTGACACAATGCTAGAAACTGGGGACACTCAAATTTTCAGAGCACAAAGGCATTGCCATGTGACACTGATTACTCTCAGAGGTTTCGTCCTTGGATGAAACCCCCAACTTCTCAGCCACCACTGAACGGTCTCCTGCGCAATAGGCCCAATGGTATGATACTGGCTGCCCATAAGCTCCAATAATCTCCCATCGTGCTAGAATTAACCAGTCGTACAGGTAGTTTAGTACACGGATGCCCTGGAGTCACAATGGAGCCAGAGTGACATCCATGCACTTTGTGAAGGTGCGAGGGGATAAAGCTAGCGATATTTCTATGTGGAAATATGCACCTTTTAGATCTATCATCACAAACCAGTCCTCAAACTGAATCTGGAGAATGATAAGTTTGGGCATCAGCATCTTGAACCTGTATGTCTGAAGAGTATAGTTCAGATGACGCAGATCTAAATTTGGCTGCATACTCCTATTTTTTGCAGAGCAGGAAATAATGGCTGTCAAAACCTCCCTCCCTCAGGGAACGGGGTACATGTTCTATGGCCCCTTTGTCCAAGAGGGATCTTACTTCCCGAGCTTACGTCCGGCTCTGGTCTGTACTGACTACTGTGGTGAGCACACCTCTGAACCGGGGGGTCAAGCTCTAAACTGGACCCGGTAACCCTTTTCTACGGTAGACATGACCCATGGAAACACATTTGGCAGTAGTTTCCACACTGCCAGACGGTCTTTTAGTGACGTTAACAATTCCACATTCTATTGGAGGGAAAGCATCAGATTTTCTTTGCCCTTTGACAGCTCGCTGACCAGAGAACACTGAAAACTTTGGACAGCCTTGGCTAGGGGAGGCCCTACAGTAGCACTGGGGGCTAACTGCCCTAACAACCTCATGTCCCCTGATACATCCCTCCACGGCACCCCAGGACTGCTCTTCTTTGTCTGCTTGGCCTTTATGACCGTTTTCATATCAGGCCTAGTCGCAGGCCGTGACTGTGGCCAACCGGTTCCCCTCACTGTCTGCAGGGGTTGGTAGGTTGCCATACTGGCCTTCTGTGTCTCGCTCGCAGTAGTGCTGGCCCAGGCTCCACTCATGGATGCCCGGGTGAACTTGACAACAGGGAAGGAACTGGCTGAATGCCGCCATATGTCGAGCTCACTCAGCAGGTCTGCTTGGTAGGCCTGCAACACTGTCATTGTCTGCAGTGACCCACAAGCAAGACAACTACTGCATAGGCCTTGCCCACCAATGCCATAGTGGCCTTACACGGTGGTTTGGATGGCAAAGCTGGCCCCCCTAAATTACCTGCTGTCGATGGAGAGAGGTAGCTCGCAAGCGCCTCCTCCACCTTCAGCATATCTAAATAGCCATGCTGTTCATTCCCCACAATGGCCGAATGATCCAGCATCGTGGGGTTATAAATATGGCTTATGCATGGTTTTCCCCCAGATACTTGATATTTTGTCATGCACTTCTGGAAGAAATGGGAGTTTTCTGCAGTATGAGGGATTTACTTTCACTGGGGTGAAAAAAGCTCATCCAGCCTTAGTAATCACTTCAAGCAGCTCTTTATATGCTGCTCTCAGTTTTAAGTACACCATTCTGGCTCCTCGGAGTCAGAGAGGAATTATTACTATTATTATTATTATAAATTGTTATTTTGTTTAAAGAGCTTATTTTTTCATTTAGTACCGCCCTTCAGAAGTGACATAAGATATTTACATGTTTCCCAGAAGACGAAAAAATAACAATTTACACCGATAATACTGTTAAAAATGTGTTGCCTTCTTGAGAATCATAGAATGTTTGCACCGTTTGTAATAGTTATGTATGAGTTCCTCAGTTGTCTGAAAACCAAATAATGTGCAGAACTTGGAGGATTTTTCTTAAGAAGAGTGGGCAGTTAACTGCTCAGGACAAACAAGGGACTCATGAACAACTATCACAATTATCATTGTTCATGAAAATTCCAGTTGGATCTATGTATTTTTCATGGAGTTGTTTCTACTGTTTCTACCAGGCATTATGAATGTGCCTGCTTTGGCCTTGGGAATCATCTTAGGAGGCTTTGTGATGAAAAAGTTCCAACTGAGCGTGCTTGGTGCAGCCAAGATGACTATGTCCACCTCTTTTCTGGCTTTTGTTCTCATGCTGAGCCAGTACTTCCTGCACTGTGGAAATACACAGGTGGCAGGACTCACTGTGAACTATCAGGGGTAAACACAATCCCAGTGTATACTTACATTCTTTACTTCTGTCGAACACTATGATGAGTTGAAAGTAGCTGGAAAAGTAAACATTAGACTTGCTACACACATACATTGTGTTAATAACCACATTTACAGATAGTGAGACGATAAAAAAACAATTCAAAGTACAATGGCACTTAAACATCAAAGATGCATATGGCGAGGTCTGATCATAAAATCATCATGCACACATTCTGTCAACAGCTACCTTATTTAATCTTTGCTGTATCGGTCTGATCATATACATGTCTGGTCGGAGTGTGTGTAAATTTGGGGATACCATTTTAACAATGGTAAATGTGTAACAATGAATAATGCTTGATTTGCAGTAAAATAATCAAAATCGATATCAAATTCATCAATAACTAAAGCATAGCAAATAGAATCACAATTTTGCATATAGGAACCTCATACAGACATATAGGTTATGGGGTTTAGTGTCAACATGTAAATTGTTAATGTGAATCAGAATTAGCAGACGTGTATCATTTCATTAGTCCTTCATTTTAGTATTTTTTTTTTATTTTATTAATTTTTTTTATCATTAGCAATAGTTGCATTTGCATAAAAGAAGCACCATAAAGTTCTGACATAAAGATGTAGACGCTTGGACATTACATGATTTTGGAGTTATATATTATATTATTTCATATGAAGACTTCATATGAAGAGCTTCGTTCTTTTACAGCACTAGCGATATTTCATGTAGGACATAATAATTATACCTACTTTGTGACTTTCCTTCTCTTATTAACAGCCAAAGCTTTTGTAATGATTATTTGGGCTTTGTTTCTGCCTGCCAGTTTTCCGGACATTTCCTCCCAGCAGCAGAGTTTGTTGTCCCAGTGTAACTCAGGGTGCGCCTGCTCTCTAAAACACTGGGACCCAGTATGTGCCTTTAATGGCCTGACATATTCCACACCCTGCCTTGCAGGCTGCCAGAGTTCCACTGGATTCGGCAAGGAGATGGTGAGCTTCTCTGCTTCAAATAGTTACCTTTATCCCAGCACTGTTATGGGTACAATAACACACAACCTGTCATTTTCAACACAAAATCTCACACACACCCCAAAAAACAAACATTTTCCCAATGTTCGACTGTCTTTATTTTCACAACATGTTAACAACACAAACTTGTCAGCATCAGCAGTTAAACAAGACAACTGAGAACAAAAGTATAGACAATGGAACAGAACAAAAGAGAAATTGTGTGTAGAGGGAGAGTAAATGTTTGTTTGTGTTATTACGTTTGGGGAAAAACTTTCAAAAGGGACCAAAACTATGCATGTACTCCAAGTGGTTCAAGAACAGCTAAATATTTTTCTTTGGGTATACCTTGGATAGGCGTTTTAGACTAATTTTACTGGATTGTTAAGAGGTTAAAAAAGTGAGCGGTTATTGCATCTGCATTCAGACCAGTGCAGCCTATCGTGAGGCTCGAGACCTCATTATATGTGATATAAACTAATTATTTAAACAACATATATTCATTAACATTTAACAGTAATGGAAGAACACTACCAAATGTAGCAAAGTAAAAGTACATTTCTGTGATTAAAAATGTACTTGAGTAAGAGTATAAGCATGCCCAGTTAAACCTACTCTTAAAAGAACATTTTTTTATTCAAAAAGTAACTAAAGTAAATGTATTGAAGTAAATGTAGCACGTTACTACCCACCTCTGCATAATGCCCAATATTACCTTTGAATTTTTCTATAAATAATGACTAGCTGTATCACTGCCAGTTCCTTAACTGTTAATCATTTACAGTTATCATCATTATCAGCATTTAACATTAGATATTTAAAGAACTGACCTCATGATGCAAACATCTGGGTTCCTAGATTACACAACCTGCTAGAAACTCACTCCTCTTGTGGCAGTTTTATTGCTGTCCAGATGCAAGAGTTTTATCACTGAGAAGACAGAAAAAAAATTATGAATAGGCTTAGGTACCTGAAATTGCCCTTTTGTTTTTTTCCTTAAAGGTCTTCCACAACTGCTCATGTATAGCTGAGGCACCGCTACCTAGTATGAACATGTC